>NC_139031.1:6620628-6632154 GCF_964662115.1 Mustela nivalis | reverse complement strand
AGAACGAGAAACAGAAGAAGGAAAAACTGAGCAGAAGCAGCAGAGCAAGAATGAGAACCAAAAGAAGCCAAAGCAGAAGTCGAATAAGGAGGAGAAGCAACAGGGGCACAATGATAAACAGAAGAAGGAGACGCAGTAGCTGAACCATAACCAGAAGAAGCAGCAGCAGAAGAAGATGAGGATGGAGGAAAAGGTGGAGGAGGGAGGAGCAGCAGCAGCAGCAGAAACAGCAGCTGAAGAATCAGAAGCAGAAGCTGACAAAATAGAAGCAGAAGGAGAAGAAGCAGAAGTAAGAGAAGAAGCAGAAATAGAAGAATAGACGCAGAACGATATGCAGAAAAGGAGAAGCAGAAGCAGCAGAAGCAGAACGAGAAACAGAAAAGGAGAAACCGTAGCAGAAGCAGGAGAAGCAGAACGAGAAAGAGAAGCAGAAGAAGGAAAGCAGAAGCAGCAGAGGCAAACGAGATCCAGAAGAGGAAGCAGAAGCAGATAAGAATCCAAAGCAGAAGTAGAAGCAGCAGCAGAAGCAGAATGAGAAACAAAAGGAGAAGCACAAGCATCAGGAGCAGACGCAGCAAAGGCTGAACCAGAACCAGAAGAAGCAGCAGAAGCAGTAGAAAAACTGAAGCTGAAGTAGCAGAAGCAGAACGAGAAACAGAAACAGAAGAAGCAGCCGCAGAGGAAGCAGAGACCGAACGAGAACCAGAAGAAGAAGAAGCAAAAACAGAAGAAAAGCATAAGCAGAAGTAAAAGAAGGAGCAGCAGCAGAAGCAGAGCAAGAAACTGAAGGAGAGGAAGCAGAAGCAGCACAGACAAAACGAGAACCCCAAGACGAAACAGAAGCAGATACGAAGCCATACCAGAAGTAGAAGAAGCAGCAGAAGGAGAACGAGAAAGAGAAGAAGCACATGCAGCAGAAGCAGAAAGAGCAGAGGAAGAACAAGAACCAGAAGAAGAAGCAAAAACAAAAGAAGAAGGAAGAGGAGGAGGAGAAGAAAAAACGAAAACAGAAGAAGAGCAGAAGAAGAACGAGAACCAGAAAAAGCAGCAGAAGCAGTCTTAGAACCAAAACCAGAAGAAGGAGAAGGAGGAGGAGAAGAAGAAAGAAGAAAAAAGAAGAAGAAGAGAAGAAGAAGAAGAAGAAGAAAGAAGAAACAAAAGCAGAAGTAGAAGTACCACCAAGCAGAACCAGAAACAGAAAAGAAAAAGCTGAAGCAGAAGCAGCAGAGCCAAAACGAGACCAGAAGAAAAAGCAAAAACAGAAGAGGAAGCCAAAGCAGAAGTAGAAGAATCAACAGAAGCAGAACGAGAAACTCAAGGAGAAACACAAGCAGAAGCAGCAGCAGAATGAGAACCAGAAAAGGAGAAGCAGAAGCAAAAGCAGCAGAAGCAGAACGAGAAACAGAAAAGAAGGAAGCAGAAGCAGAAGCAAAACGAGAAACAGAAGAGGAAGCAGAAGCAGTTAAGAAGCAAAAGCAAGAGTAAAAGAAGCAGCAGAAGCAGAACGAGAAACAGAAAAGAAGAAACAGAAGCAGAAGCAGAACGAGAAAAAGAAGAGGAAGCAGAAGCAGATAAGAATCAAAAGCAAGAGTAAAAGCGGCAGCAGAAGCAGAACGAGAAACAGGAGAAGGAGAAGCACAAGCAGCAGGAGCAGACGCAGAAGAGGCCGAACCAGAACCAGAAGAAGCAGCAGAAGAAGTAGAAAAAGTGAAAGCAGAAGTAGAAGAAGCAGCAGAAGCAGAACGAGAAACAGAAACAGAAGGAGCAGCTGCAGAGGAAGCAGAGGCAGTACGAAACCAGAAGAAGAAGCAAAAACAAAAGAAAAAGCATAAGCAGAAGTAAATGAAGCAGCAGCAGAAGCAGAGCATAAACTGAAGGAGAGGAAGCAGAAGCAGCACAGACAAAAACGAGAACCCCAAGACGAAACAGAAGCAGATAAGAAGCCATACCAGAAGTAGAAGAAGCAGCAGAAGCAGAAGGAGAAGCACATGCAGCAGAAGCAGAAACAGCCGATGAAGAACAAGAACCAAAGAAAAAGCAAAAACAAAAAAAGAAGAAGGAGGAGGAGAAGAAGAAAAACGAGAACCAGAAGAAGAGCAGAAGAAGAACGAGTACCAGAAAAAGCAGCAAGAAGCAGTCCGAGAACCAGAACCAGAAGAAGGAGAAGGAGGAGGAGAAGGAGGAGAAGAAGAAAAGAAGAAGTGAAGAAGAAGGGGAAGAAGAAGAAGAAGAAGACAACAAAAGCAGAAGTAGAAGTACCACCATAAGCAGAACCATAAACAGAAAAGAAAAAGCTGAAGCAGAAGCAGCAGAGCCAGAACGAGAACCAGAAGAAGAAGCCAAAGCAGAAGTCGAATAAGAAGGAGAAGCAACAGGGGCACAATTATAAACAGAAGAAGGAGACGCAGTAGCTGAACCAGAACCAGAAGAAGCAGCAGCAGAAGAAGATGAGGATGGAGGAGGAGGTGGAGGAGGAGGAGCAGCAGCAGCAGCAGAAACAGCAGCTGAAGAATCAGAAGCAGAAGCTGACAAAATAGAAGCAGAAGGACAAGAAGCAGAAGTAAGACAAGAAGTAGAAATAGAAGAATAGAAGCAGAACGATATGCAGAAAAGGAGAAGCAGAAGCAGCAGAAGCAGAACGAGAAACAGAAAAGGAGAAGCCGTTGCAGAAGCAGCAGAAGCAGAACGAGAAAGAGAAGCAGAAGAAGGAGAAGCAGAAGCAGCAGAGGCAAAACGAGATCCAGAAGAGGAAGCAGAAGCGGATAAGAAGCCAAAGCAGAAGTAGAAGAAGCAGCAGAAGCAGAACGAGAAACAGAAGAAGGAAAAGCTGAAGCAGAAGCAGCAGAGCCAGAACGAGACCCAGAATTAGAAGCAAAAAAAAAAAAAAAAAAAGAGAGAAAGCCAAAGCAGAAGTGGAAGAAGCAACAGAAGCAGAATGAGAAACACAAGGAGAAACATAAGCAGCAGAAGCAGAATGAGAAACAGAAGAGAAGAAGCAGAAGCAAAACGATAAACAGAAGAGGAAGCAGAAGCAGATAAGAAGCGAAAGCAAGAGTGACGAAGCAGCAGAAGCAGAACGAGAAACAGAAGAAGGAGAAGCACAAGCGGCAGGAGCAGAAGCAGCAGAGGCTGGACCAGAACCAGAAGAAGCAGCAGAAGCAGTAGAAAAAGTGAAAGCAGAAGTAGAAGAAGCAGCAGAAGCAGAACGAGAAATAGAAACAGAAGGGGCAGCTGCAAAGGAAGCAGAGGCAGAACGAGATGCAGAAAAAGAAGCAAAAATAGAAGAAAAAGCATAAGCAGAAGTAAAAGAAGCAGCAGCAGAAGCAGAGCAAAACTGAAGGAGAGGAAGCAGAAGTAGCAAAGGTAAAAAGAGAACCCCAAGACGAAACAGAAGCAGATAAGAAGCCATACCAGAAGCAGAAGAAGCAGCAGAAGCAGAACGAGAAACAGAAAGAGAAGCACATGCAGAAGAGGCAGAAACAGCAGATGAAGAACAAGAACCAGAAGAAGAAGCAAAAACAAAACAAGAAGAAGGAGGAGGAGAAGAAGAAGAACAACGAGAACGAGAAGAGGAGCAGAAGAAGAACGAGTACCAGAAAAAGCAGCAGAAGCAGTCCGAGAACCAGAACCAGAAGAAGGAGAAGGAGGAGGAGAAGGAGGAGGAGAAGGAGGAGAAGAAGAAAAGAAGAAGTAAAGAAGAAGTGAAGAAGAAGAAGAAGAAGAAGAAGAAGAAGAAGAAGAAGAAGAAGAAGAAGAAGAAGAGGAGGAGGAGGAGGAGGAGGAGGAGGAGGAGGAGGAGGAGGAGGAGGAGGAGGAGGAGGAGGAGGAGAAGAAGAAGAAGAAGAAGAAGAGACAAAAGCAGAAGTAGAAGTACCACCATAAGGAGAACCGGAAACAGAAAAGAAAAAGCTGAAGCTGAAGCAGCAGAGCCAGAACGAGAACCAGAAGAAGAAGCCAAAGCAGAAGTCGAATAAGAAGGAGAAGCAACAGGGACACAATGATAAACAGAAGAAGGAGAAGCAGTAGCTGAACCAGAACCAAAAGAAGCAGAAGCAGAAGAAAATGAGGATGGAGGAGGAGGTGGAGGAGGAGGAGCAGCAGCAGCAGCAGAAACAGCAGCTGAAGAATCAGAAGCAGAAGCTGACAAAATAGAAGCAGAAGGAGAAGAAGCAGAAGTAAGAGAAGAAGCAGAAATAGAAGAATAGACGCAGAACGATATGCAGAAAAGGAGAAGCAGAAGCAGCAGAAGCAGAACGAGAAACAGAAAAGGAGAAACCGTTGCAGAAGCAGGAGAAGCAGAACGAGAAAGAGAAGCAGAAGAAGGAAAGCAGAAGCAGCAGAGGCAAACGAGATCCAGAAGAGAAAGCAGAAGCAGATAAGAATGCAAAGCAGAAGTAGAAGCAGCAGCAGAAGCAGAACGAGAAACAAAAGGAGAATCACAAGCATCAGGAGCAGACGCAGGAAATGCTGAACCAGAACCAGAAGAAGCAGCAGAAGCAGTAGAAAAAGTGAAAGCAGAAGTAGAAGAAGCAGCAGAAGCAGAACGAGAAACAGAAACAGAAGGAGCAGCTGCAGAGGAAGCAGAGGCAGAACGAGAACCAGAAGAAGAAGCAAAAACAGAAGAAAAAGCATAAGCAGAAGTAAAAGAAGCAGCAGCAGAAGCAGAGCATAAACTGAAGGAGAGGAAGCAGAAGCAGCACAGGCAAAACGAGAACCCCAAGACGAAACAGAAGCAGATAAGAAGCCATACCAGAAGTAGAAGAAGCAGCAGAAGCAGAAAGAGAAGCACATGCAGCAGAAGCAGAAACAGCCGATGAAGAACAAGAACCAAAGAAAAAGCAAAAACAAAAAAAGAAAAAGGAGGAGGAGAAGAAGAAAAACGAGAACCAGAAGAAGAGCAGAAGAAGAACGAGTACCAGAAAAAGCAGCTGAAGCAGTCCGAGAATCAGAACCAGAAGAAGGAGAAGGAGGAGGAGAAGGAGGAGAAGAAGAAAAGAAGAAGTGAAGAAGAAGGGGAAGAAGAAGAAGAAGAAGAAGAAGAAGAAGAAGAAGAAGAAGGAGGAGGAGGAGGAGGAGGAGGAGGAGGAGGAGGAGGAGGAGGAGGAGGAGGAGGAGGAGGAGGAGGAGACAAAAGCAGAAGTAGAAGTACCACCATAAGCAGAACCATAAACAGAAAAGAAAAAGCTGAAGCAGAAGCAGCAGAGCCAGAATGAGAACCAGAAAAAGAAGCCAAAGCAGAAGTCGAATAAAAAGGAGAAGCAACAGGGGCACAATGATAAACAGAAGAAGGAGACGCAGTAGCTGAACCAGAACCAGAAGAAGCAGCAGCAGAAGAAGATGAGGATGGAGGAGGAGGTGGAGGAGGAGGAGCAGCAGCAGCAGCAGAAACAGCAGCTGAAGAATCAGAAGCAGAAGCTGACAAAATAGAAGCAGAAGGACAAGAAGCAGAAGTAAGACAAGAAGTAGAAATAGAAGAATAGAAGCAGAACGATATGCAGAAAAGGAGAAGCAGAAGCAGCAGAAGCAGAACGAGAAACAGAAAAGGAGAAGCCGTTGCAGAAGCAGCAGAAGCAGAACGAGAAAGAGAAGCAGAAGAAGGAGAAGCAGAAGCAGCAGAGGCAAACGAGATCCAGAAGAGAAAGCAGAAGCAGATAAGAATCCAAAGCAGAAGTAGAAGCAGCAGCAGAAGCAGAACGAGAAACAAAAGGAGAATCACAAGCATCAGGAGCAGACGCAGGAAAGGCTGAACCAGAACCAGAAGAAGCAGCAGAAGCAGTAGAAAAAGTGAAAGCAGAAGTAGAAGAAGCAGCAGAAGCAGAACGAGAATCAGAAACAGAAGGAGCAGCTGCAGAGGAAGCAGAGGCAGAACGAGAACCAGAAGAAGAAGCAAAAACAGAAGAAAAAGCATAAGCAGAAGTAAAAGAAGCAGCAGCAGAAGCAGAGCATAAACTGAAGGAGAGGAAGCAGAAGCAGCACAGACAAAACGAGAACCCCAAGACGAAACAGAAGCAGATAAGAAGCCATACCAGAAGTAGAAGAAGCAGCAGAAGCAGAAGGAGAAGCACATGCAGCAGAAGCAGAAACAGCCGATGAAGAACAAGAACCAAAGAAAAAGCAAAAACAAAAAAAGAAGAAGGAGGAGGAGAAGAAGAAAAACGAGAACCAGAAGAAGAGCAGAAGAAGAACGAGAACCAGAAAAAGCAGCTGAAGCAGTCCGAGAATCAGAACCAGAAGAAGGAGAAGGAGGAGGAGAAGGAGGAGAAGAAGAAAAGAAGAAGTGAAGAAGAAGGGGAAGAAGAAGAAGAAGAAGAAGAAGAAGAAGAAGAAGGAGGAGGAGGAGGAGGAGGAGGAGGAGGAGGAGGAGGAGGAGGAGTCAAAAGCAGAAGTAGAAGTACCACCATAAGCAGAACCATAAACAGAAAAGAAAAAGCTGAAGCAGAAGCAGCAGAGCCAGAATGAGAACCAGAAAAAGAAGCCAAAGCAGAAGTCGAGTAAAAAGGAGAAGCAACAGGGGCACAATTATAAACAGAAGAAGGAGACGCAGTAGCTGAACCAGAACCAGAAGAAGCAGCAGCAGAAGAAGATGAGGATGGAGGAGGAGGTGGAGGAGGAGGAGCAGCAGCAGCAGCAGAAACAGCAGCTGAAGAATCAGAAGCAGAAGCAGACAAAATAGAAGCAGAAGGAAAAGAAGCAGAAGTAAGACAAGAAGTAGAAATAGAAGAATAGAAGCAGAACGATATGCAGAAAAGGAGAAGCAGAAGCAGCAGAAGCAGAACGAGAAACAGAAAAGGAGAAGCCGTTGCAGAAGCAGCAGAAGCAGAACGAGAAAGAGAAGCAGAAGAAGGAGAAGCAGAAGCAGCAGAGGCAAAACGAGATCCAGAAGAGGAAGCAGAAGCGGATAAGAAGCCAAAGCAGAAGTAGAAGAAGCAGCAGAAGCAGAACGAGAAACAGAAGAAGGAAAAACTGAAGCAGAAGCAGCAGAGCAAGAATGAGAACCAAAAGAAGCCAAAGCAGAAGTCGAATAAGGAGGAGAAGCAACAGGGGCACAATGATAAACAGAAGAAGGAGACGCAGTAGCTGAACCATAACCAGAAGAAGCAGCAGCAGAAGAAGATGAGGATGGAGGAAAAGGTGGAGGAGGAGGAGCAGCAGCAGCAGCAGAAACAGCAGCTGAAGAATCAGAAGCAGAAGCTGACAAAATAGAAGCAGAAGGAGAAGAAGCAGAAGTAAGAGAAGAAGCAGAAATAGAAGAATAGACGCAGAACGATATGCAGAAAAGGAGAAGCAGAAGCAGCAGAAGCAGAACGAGAAACAGAAAAGGAGAAACCGTAGCAGAAGCAGGAGAAGCAGAACGAGAAAGAGAAGCAGAAGAAGGAAAGCAGAAGCAGCAGAGGCAAACGAGATCCAGAAGAGGAAGCAGAAGCAGATAAGAATCCAAAGCAGAAGTAGAAGCAGCAGCAGAAGCAGAATGAGAAACAAAAGGAGAAGCACAAGCATCAGGAGCAGACGCAGCAAAGGCTGAACCAGAACCAGAAGAAGCAGCAGAAGCAGTAGAAAAACTGAAAGCTGAAGTAGCAGAAGCAGAACGAGAAACAGAAACAGAAGAAGCAGCCGCAGAGGAAGCAGAGACCGAACGAGAACCAGAAGAAGAAGAAGCAAAAACAGAAGAAAAAGCATAAGCAGAAGTAAAAGAAGGAGCAGCAGAAGCAGAGCAAGAAACTGAAGGAGAGGAAGCAGAAGCAGCACAGACAAAACGAGAACCCCAAGACGAAACAGAAGCAGATACGAAGCCATACCAGAAGTAGAAGAAGCAGCAGAAGGAGAACGAGAAAGAGAAGAAGCACATGCAGCAGAAGCAGAAAGAGCAGAGGAAGAACAAGAACCAGAAGAAGAAGCAAAAACAAAAGAAGAAGGAAGAGGAGGAGGAGAAGAAAAACGAAAAACAGAAGAAGAGCAGAAGAAGAACGAGAACCAGAAAAAGCAGCAGAAGCAGTCTTAGAACCAAAACCAGAAGAAGGAGAAGGAGGAGGAGAAGAAGAAAAGAAGAAAAAAGAAGAAGAAGAAGAAGAAGAAGAAGAAGAAGAAGAAGAAACAAAAGCAGAAGTAGAAGTACCACCAAGCAGAACCAGAAACAGAAAAGAAAAAGCTGAAGCAGAAGCAGCAGAGCCAAAACGAGACCCAGAAGAAAAAGCAAAAACAGAAGAGGAAGCCAAAGCAGAAGTAGAAGAATCAACAGAAGCAGAACGAGAAACTCAAGGAGAAACACAAGCAGAAGCAGCAGCAGAATGAGAACCAGAAAAGGAGAAGCAGAAGCAAAAGCAGCAGAAGCAGAACGAGAAACAGAAAAGAAGAAGCAGAAGCAGAAGCAAAACGAGAAACAGAAGAGGAAGCAGAAGCAGTTAAGAAGCAAAAGCAAGAGTAAAAGAAGCAGCAGAAGCAGAACGAGAAACAGAAAAGAAGAAACAGAAGCAGAAGCAGAACGAGAAAAAGAAGAGGAAGCAGAAGCAGATAAGAATCAAAAGCAAGAGTAAAAGAGGCAGCAGAAGCAGAACGAGAAACAGGAGAAGGAGAAGCACAAGCAGCAGGAGCAGACGCAGAAGAGGCCGAACCAGAACCAGAAGAAGCAGCAGAAGAAGTAGAAAAAGTGAAAGCAGAAGTAGAAGAAGCAGCAGAAGCAGAACGAGAAACAGAAACAGAAGGAGCAGCTGCAGAGGAAGCAGAGGCAGTACGAAACCAGAAGAAGAAGCAAAAACAAAAGAAAAAGCATAAGCAGAAGTAAATGAAGCAGCAGCAGAAGCAGAGCATAAACTGAAGGAGAGGAAGCAGAAGCAGCACAGACAAAACGAGAACCCCAAGACGAAACAGAAGCAGATAAGAAGCCATACCAGAAGTAGAAGAAGCAGCAGAAGCAGAAGGAGAAGCACATGCAGCAGAAGCAGAAACAGCCGATGAAGAACAAGAACCAAAGAAAAAGCAAAAACAAAAAAAGAAGAAGGAGGAGGAGAAGAAGAAAAACGAGAACCAGAAGAAGAGCAGAAGAAGAACGAGTACCAGAAAAAGCAGCAGAAGCAGTCCGAGAACCAGAACCAGAAGAAGGAGAAGGAGGAGGAGAAGGAGGAGAAGAAGAAAAGAAGAAGTGAAGAAGAAGGGGAAGAAGAAGAAGAAGAAGACAACAAAAGCAGAAGTAGAAGTACCACCATAAGCAGAACCATAAACAGAAAAGAAAAAGCTGAAGCAGAAGCAGCAGAGCCAGAACGAGAACCAGAAGAAGAAGCCAAAGCAGAAGTCGAATAAGAAGGAGAAGCAACAGGGGCACAATTATAAACAGAAGAAGGAGACGCAGTAGCTGAACCAGAACCAGAAGAAGCAGCAGCAGAAGAAGATGAGGATGGAGGAGGAGGTGGAGGAGGAGGAGCAGCAGCAGCAGCAGAAACAGCAGCTGAAGAATCAGAAGCAGAAGCTGACAAAATAGAAGCAGAAGGACAAGAAGCAGAAGTAAGACAAGAAGTAGAAATAGAAGAATAGAAGCAGAACGATATGCAGAAAAGGAGAAGCAGAAGCAGCAGAAGCAGAACGAGAAACAGAAAAGGAGAAGCCGTTGCAGAAGCAGCAGAAGCAGAACGAGAAAGAGAAGCAGAAGAAGGAGAAGCAGAAGCAGCAGAGGCAAAACGAGATCCAGAAGAGGAAGCAGAAGCGGATAAGAAGCCAAAGCAGAAGTAGAAGAAGCAGCAGAAGCAGAACGAGAAACAGAAGAAGGAAAAGCTGAAGCAGAAGCAGCAGAGCCAGAACGAGACCCAGAATTAGAAGCAAAAAAAAAAAAAAAAAAAAAGAGAAAGCCAAAGCAGAAGTGGAAGAAGCAACAGAAGCAGAATGAGAAACACAAGGAGAAACATAAGCAGCAGAAGCAGAATGAGAAACAGAAGAGAAGAAGCAGAAGCAAAACGATAAACAGAAGAGGAAGCAGAAGCAGATAAGAAGCGAAAGCAAGAGTGACGAAGCAGCAGAAGCAGAACGAGAAACAGAAGAAGGAGAAGCACAAGCGGCAGGAGCAGAAGCAGCAGAGGCTGGACCAGAACCAGAAGAAGCAGCAGAAGCAGTAGAAAAAGTGAAAGCAGAAGTAGAAGAAGCAGCAGAAGCAGAACGAGAAATAGAAACAGAAGGGGCAGCTGCAAAGGAAGCAGAGGCAGAACGAGATGCAGAAAAAGAAGCAAAAATAGAAGAAAAAGCATAAGCAGAAGTAAAAGAAGCAGCAGCAGAAGCAGAGCAAAACTGAAGGAGAGGAAGCAGAAGTAGCAAAGGTAAAAAGAGAACCCCAAGACGAAACAGAAGCAGATAAGAAGCCATACCAGAAGCAGAAGAAGCAGCAGAAGCAGAACGAGAAACAGAAAGAGAAGCACATGCAGAAGAGGCAGAAACAGCAGATGAAGAACAAGAACCAGAAGAAGAAGCAAAAACAAAACAAGAAGAAGGAGGAGGAGAAGAAGAAGAACAACGAGAACGAGAAGAGGAGCAGAAGAAGAACGAGTACCAGAAAAAGCAGCAGAAGCAGTCCGAGAACCAGAACCAGAAGAAGGAGAAGGAGGAGGAGAAGGAGGAGGAGAAGGAGGAGAAGAAGAAAAGAAGAAGTAAAGAAGAAGTGAAGAAGAAGAAGAAGAAGAAGAAGAAGAAGAAGAAGAAGAAGAAGAAGAAGAAGAAGAAGGAGGAGGAGGAGGAGGAGGAGGAGGAGGAGGAGGAGGAGGAGGAGGAGGAGGAGGAGGAGGAGAAGAAGAAGAAGAAGAAGAAGAGACAAAAGCAGAAGTAGAAGTACCACCATAAGGAGAACCGGAAACAGAAAAGAAAAAGCTGAAGCTGAAGCAGCAGAGCCAGAACGAGAACCAGAAGAAGAAGCCAAAGCAGAAGTCGAATAAGAAGGAGAAGCAACAGGGACACAATGATAAACAGAAGAAGGAGAAGCAGTAGCTGAACCAGAACCAAAAGAAGCAGAAGCAGAAGAAAATGAGGATGGAGGAGGAGGTGGAGGAGGAGGAGCAGCAGCAGCAGCAGAAACAGCAGCTGAAGAATCAGAAGCAGAAGCTGACAAAATAGAAGCAGAAGGAGAAGAAGCAGAAGTAAGAGAAGAAGCAGAAATAGAAGAATAGACGCAGAACGATATGCAGAAAAGGAGAAGCAGAAGCAGCAGAAGCAGAACGAGAAACAGAAAAGGAGAAACCGTTGCAGAAGCAGGAGAAGCAGAACGAGAAAGAGAAGCAGAAGAAGGAAAGCAGAAGCAGCAGAGGCAAACGAGATCCAGAAGAGAAAGCAGAAGCAGATAAGAATGCAAAGCAGAAGTAGAAGCAGCAGCAGAAGCAGAACGAGAAACAAAAGGAGAATCACAAGCATCAGGAGCAGACGCAGGAAATGCTGAACCAGAACCAGAAGAAGCAGCAGAAGCAGTAGAAAAAGTGAAAGCAGAAGTAGAAGAAGCAGCAGAAGCAGAACGAGAAACAGAAACAGAAGGAGCAGCTGCAGAGGAAGCAGAGGCAGAAC
>NC_139031.1:6510628-6618128 GCF_964662115.1 Mustela nivalis | reverse complement strand
AGGAGAAGCCGTTGCAGAAGCAGCAGAAGCAGAACGAGAAAGAGAAGTAGAAGAAGGAGAAGCAGAAGCAGCAGAGGCAAAACGAGATCCAGAAGAGGAAGCAGAAGCGGATAAGAAGCCAAAGCAGAAGTAGAAGAAGCAGCAGAAGCAGAACGAGAAACAGAAGAAGGAAAAGATGAAGCAGAAGCAGCAGAGCCAGAACGAGACCCAGAATTAGAAGCAAAAAAAAATAAAACAGGAAGCCAAAGCAGAATTAGAAGAAGCAGCAGAAGCAGAACGAGAAACACAAGGAGAAACACAAGCAGCAGGAGATGAATGAGAAACAGAAAAGAAGAAGCAGAAGCAAAACGAGAAACAGAAGAGGAAGCAGAAGCAGATAAGAAGCGAAATCAAAAGTGACGATGCAGCAGAAGCAGAACGAGAAACAGAAGAAGGAAAAGCACAAGCATCAGGAGCAGAAGCAGCAGAGGCTGGACCAGAACCAGAAGAAGCAGCAGAAGCAGTAGAAAAAGTGAAAGCAGAAGTAGAACAAGCAGCAGAAGAAAAACGAGAAACAGAAACAGAAGGAGCAGCTGCAGAGGAAGCAGAGGCAGAACGAGAACCAGAAGAAGAAGCAAAACAGAAGAAAAAGCATAAGCAGAAGTAAAAGTAGCAGCAGTAAAAGCCGAGCAAGAAACTGAAGGAGAAGAAGCAGAAGCAGCACAGGCAAAACGAGAACCCCAAGACGAAACAGAAGCAGATAAGAAGCCATACCAGAAGCAGAAGAAGCAGCAGAAGCAGAACGAGAAAGAGAAGGAGAAGCACAGCAGCAGAAGCAGAAACAGCAGAAGAAGAACAAGAACCAGAACAAGAAGCAAAAACAAAAGAAGAAGGAGGAGGAGGAGAAGAAAAAGAAAAACGAGAACCAAAAAAGCAGCAGAAGCAGTCTGAGAAGCAGAACCAGAAGAAGGAGAAAAAGGAGGAGAAGGAGGAGGAGAAGGAGGAGAAGAAGAAAAGAAGAGAGAAGAAGAAGAAGGAGGAGGAGGAGAAGGAGGAGGAGGAGAAGGAGAAGGAGAATGAAAATGAGAAGAAGAAGAAACAAAAGCAGAAGTAGAAGTACCACCATAAGCAGAACCGGAAACAGAAAAGAAAAAGCTGAAGCTGAAGCAGCAGAGCCAGAACGAGAACCAATAGAAGAAGCCTAAGCAGAAGTCGAATAAGAAGGAGAAGCAACAGGGGCACAATGATAAACAGAAGAAGGAGAAGCAGTAGCTGAACCAGAACCAGAAGAGCAGCAGCAGAAGAAGATGAGGATGGAGGAGGAGGTGGAGGAGGAGGAGCAGCAGCAGCAGCAGAAACAGCAGCTGAAGAATCAGAAGCAGAAGCTGACAAAATAGAAGCCGAAGGAGAAGAAGCAGAAGTAAGAGAAGAAGCAGAAATAGAAGATTAGAAGCAGAACGATATACAGAAAAGGAGAAGCAGAAGCAGCAGAAGCAGAACGAGAAACAGAAAAGGAGAAGCCGTTGCAGAAGCAGCAGAAGCAGAACGAGAAAGAGAAGCAGAAGAAGGAGAAGCAGAAGCAGCATAGGCAAAACGAGATCCAGAAGAGAAAGCAGAAGCACATAAGAAGCCAAAGCAGAAGTAGAAGCAGCAGCAGAAGCAGAACGAGAAACAGAAGAAGGAGAAGCACAACCAGCAGGAGCAGAAGCAGCAGAGGCGGGACCAGAACCAGAAGAAGCAGCAGAAGCAGTAGAAAAAGTGAAAGCAGAAGTAGAAGAAGCAGCAGAAGCAGAACGAGAAACAAAAACAGAAGGAGCAGCTGCAGAGGGAGCAGACGCAGAACGACAACCAGAAGAAGAAGAAAAAACAGAAGAAAAAGCACAAGCAGATAAAAGAAGCAGCAGCAGAAGCAGAGCATAAACTGAAGGAGAGGAAGCAGAAGCAGCACAAGCAAAACGAGAACCCCAAGACGAAACAGAAGCAGATAAGAAGCCATACCAGAAGTAGAAGAAGCAGCAGAAGCAGAACGAGAAAGAGAAGGAGAAGCACATGCAGCAGAAGCAGAAAGAGCAGATGAAGAACAAGAACCAGAAGAAGAAGCAAAAACAAAACAAGAAGAAGGAGGAAGAGAAGGAGAAGAAAAACGAGAACCAGAAGAAGAGCAGAAGAAGAACGAGTACCAGAAAAAGCAGCAGAAGCACTCTGAGAACCAGAACCAGAAGAAGGAGAAGGAGGAGGAGAAGGAGGAGAAGAAGTAAAGAAGAAGTAAAGAAGAAGAAGAAGAAGAAGAAGAAGAAGAAGAAGAAGAAGAAGAGGAGGAGGAGGAGGAGGAGGAGGAGGAGGAGGAGGAGGAGACAAAAGCAGAAGTAGAAGTACCTCCATAAGCAGAACCAGAAACAGAAAAGAAAAAGCTGAAGCAGAAGCAGCAGAGCCAGAATGAGAACCAGAAGAAGAAGCCAAAGCAGAAGTCGAATAAGAAGGAGAAGCAACAGGGGCACAATGATAAACAGAAGAAGGAGAAGCCGTAGCTGAACCAGAACCAGAAGAAGCAGAAGCAGAAGAAGATGAGGATGGAGGAGGAAGTGGAGGAGGAGGAGCAGCAGCAGCAGCAGCAGCAGCAGCAGCAGAAACAGCAGCTGAAGAATCAGAAGCAGAAGCTGACAAAATAGAAGCCAAAGGAGAAGAAGCAGAAGTAAGAGAAGAAGCAGAAATAGAAGATTAGAAGCAGAACGATATACAGAAAAGGAGAAGCAGAAGCAGCAGAAGCAGAACGAGAAACAGAAACAGAAGGAGCAGCTGCAGAGGAAGCAGAGGCAGAACGAGAACCAGAAGAAGAAGAAAAAACATAGCAGAAGTAAAAGAAGCAGCAGCAGAAGCAGAGCAAGAAACTGAAGGAGAAGAAGCAGAAGCAGCACAGGCAAAACGAGAACCCCAAGACGAAACAGAAGCAGATAAGAAGCCATACCAGAAGTAGAAGAAGCAGCAGAAGCAGAATGAGAAAGAAAAAAAGCACATGCAGCAGAAGCAGAAACAGCAGAGGAAGAACAAGAACCAGAAGAAGAAGCAAAAACAAAAGAAGAAGGAGGAGGAGGAGAAGAAGACGAAAAATGAGAACCAGAAGAAGAGCAGAAGAAGAACGAGAACCAGAAAAAGCAGCAGAAGCAGAACGAGAAGCAAAAGCAGAAGTAGAAGAAGCAGCAGAAGCAGAACGAGAAACAGAAGGAGAAGCAGTAGCAGAACCAGAACCAGCAGAAGCAGCAGAAGAAGAAGATGAGGATGCAGGAGGAGGAGGAGGAAGAGCAGAAGCAGCATCTGAAGAATCAGAAGCAGAAGCAGCAGAAACAGAAGGAGAAGAAGCAGAAGCAGGAGAAGAAGAATCAAAAGCAAAAGAATAATCAGAAGCAGAAGGAGAAAAAGCAGAAGTAGCAGGAGAGGAAGAAGCAGCAGTAGAAGCTGAAGCAGTACCAAAAGAAGTAGCAGAAGCCGAGGAAGAACCAGAAGGAGAAGCAGAAGCAGCAGAGGCAGAACGAGAACCAGAAGATGAAGCAGAAGAAGAAGGAAAAGCAGAAGTAAAAGTAGCAGAAGCAGCAGCAGAAGCAGAACGAGAAACAGAAATAGGAGAAACAGAAGTAGCAGAGGCATAAGCAACAGAAGCAGAACGAGAACCAGAAGAAGAAGCAGAAGCAGAATAAGAAACAAAAGCAGAAGTAGAAGCAGCAGAAGCAGAACGAGAACCAGAAGAAGGAGAAGCAGAAACAGAAGCAGAAGAAGAAGCAGAAGAACGAGAACCAGAAGAAGCAGAAGCAGAAGCAGAAGAAGAAGAAGAAGAAAACGAAGAAGACGATGACGACAAGGACCAAGATGAAGAAGGAGGAGGAGGAGGAGGAAGAAACCTGGTCCCCTGGCTCCCTTCTGATCCTCTCTCCAGGGACGAGCCCATCTCGCTGCTCAGAGATGATTCTAATACCTTCAGTTCACACACTTTAAAAAGAATAAACTATCAGAAACACAGAACTATACTAACTAATACAATGAACACTTTAAAAGATACTTGCATCCTACCTCTAGGCTAGTAAGAACAGAATTACGGAAAAAAAAAAAAGACGGAATAAAGAGAAATAAGGAGACAAGGAAGAACTCCAGAGATGAGGACAAAGACCAGGGTCTCCTCCGCTCTGCCAAGGAACAACCGCTCCGAATCCCCTACAGTGACCCTCCAGCCTCCCCACCACCCTGGGAGGTCTGGCCCAAGACCACCTTGACCAAACGGCGCCCCCAGGCCCGCAGGCCAGGACCTACACCTTTGGCGACGGCTCCCCTGTTGCTGGGAGCCGGGAGGATGCTGAGCTGGAGCGCCAGGGGAATCACAGAGCCATTAACACTGGAAATGGAGATTTATTGAGACAAACGTCTTCCATTAGGCAACATTCCCTGAAGCTTCGGGAGTTCTAAAATTCCCTTCATCCGGGATCTTAAGAGTGGAAGGAAGGAGCCGACCAACACTTCCGGTCAGAGCGCTCTCTGTGAGTCAGGTAAAATTTCGACGCTCCCTAAGATCCCTGGGGCAATGAGGGAAGACAGCAGCTTGGCGCGGGACACTGTCTCGGCCTACTAGGCCACTGCCATGGCCTTTCGAGTGGCTGGACTTTGATAAAACTCTGCTCTGCAGACCTTCCAGCGATCGCCTCCACCCGCCACCCGCAGCCCCTGTCCTGCTCTGCCATTTGACCCACCTGGTCCCACAGAGAGCGGGCCTGGCCGTCAGACTGTACCTGTAAGCCTGTCCTTGGTCAGTGTTGACGGTGCTGCTTTATTAAACCAAGTTTTTCAAAGACTAAAAGTGCATTTTTCTGAAGTGGAGTTTTCTCTATTGAAAACACATCGCTTTTTCTGCCTGTGGACGCCGCCGAGTAAGCATCGTTAAAGTCTCCCCTCCCACCGCCGTCATGTCTAAGTCAGAGTCTCCCAAAGAGCCTGAACAGCTGCGGAAGCTCTTCATCGGAGGTCTGAGCTTTGAAACAACCGATGAGAGTCTGAGGAGCCATTTTGAGCAATGGGGAACACTTACGGACTGTGTGGTAATGAGAGATCCGAACACCAAGCGCTCCAGAGGCTTTGGGTTTGTCACCTATGCCACTGTGGAGGAGGTGGATGCAGCCATGAATGCAAGGCCACACAAGGTGGATGGAAGAGTTGTGGAACCAAAGAGGGCTGTCTCAAGAGAAGATTCTCAAAGACCTGGTGCCCACTTAACTGTGAAAAAGATTTTTGTTGGTGGCATTAAAGAAGACACTGAAGAACATCATCTAAGAGATTATTTCGAACAGTATGGGAAAATCGAAGTGATTGAGATCATGACTGACCGAGGCAGTGGCAAAAAGAGGGGTTTTGCTTTTGTAACATTTGATGACCATGATTCTGTAGACAAGATTGTCATTCAAAAATACCATACTGTGAATGGCCACAACTGTGAAGTAAGGAAAGCGCTCTCTAAGCAAGAGATGGCTAGTGCTTCATCCAGCCAAAGAGGTCGAAGTGGTTCTGGAAACTTTGGTGGTGGTCGTGGAGGTGGTTTTGGTGGGAATGACAACTTTGGTCGCGGAGGAAACTTCAGTGGTCGAGGTGGCTTTGGTGGCAGTCGAGGTGGTGGTGGATATGGTGGCAGTGGGGATGGCTATAACGGATTTGGTAATGATGGAAGCAACTTTGGAGGTGGCGGAAGCTATAATGATTTTGGCAATTACAACAATCAATCCTCAAATTTTGGACCCATGAAAGGAGGCAATTTTGGAGGCAGAAGCTCTGGCCCTTATGGTGGTGGAGGCCAATACTTCGCCAAACCACGAAACCAAGGTGGCTCTGGTGGTTCCAGCAGCAGCAGCAGCAGCTATGGCAGTGGCAGAAGATTTTAATTACTGCCAGGAAACAAAGCTTAGCAGGAGAGGAGAGCCAGAGAAGTGACAGGGAAGCTACAGGTTACAACAGATTTGTGAACTCAGCCAAGCACAGTGGTGGCAGGGCCTAGCTGCTACAAAGAAGACATGTTTTAGACAATACTCATATGTATGGGCAAAAAAACTCGAGGACTGTATTTGTGACTAATTGTATAACAGGTTATTTTAGTTTCTGTTCTGTGGAAAGTGTAAAGCATTCCAACAAAGGGTTTTAATGTAGATTTTTTTTTTTGCACCCATGCTGTTGATTGCTAAATGTAATAGTCTGATCATGACGCTGAATAAATGTGTCTTTAAAAAAAAAAAAGAAAACACATCAACCACTAAACTGGGCAATTCTCCTAAATCTTATCCCCTCAAGGACATGAAACTTGGGTCAAATAATGGAGGAATCTACATTGGGCACCTGCTGCGGGTCAAGTCCAAGTTCAGTTACCCAGACGGATTCCAAATACGTAATAAGCCAAAGGCTGCTGTAGGGGGAGGGGAACGCGTGAGAGGGTGTTGCTGTTAGGACTGTGATGAGGTTATAGCAGACACCAATGGCTCTCACCCTCCACCCCTGCCCCACACCCTTGCTGAGACCATTCCAATATGGTAATTCCAAGTCCCTCCTCAGGAACTGGTTCCGGATCTCAACCCAGCTGTGCATGGCCTTGACCTGGCTCTGGTATCGACTGTGAGCTGGGCACGTGGTCCCATCCTATTGACAGAAAAGACTTTGTTCCACTGCTGGGGGAGGTGCCTCTCTCCTGCTGGATGTGAACAAGTGAGCTTGTTGCTCCAGCTGCTGAAGAGGGAAGCCCCCCGGGAGGCCAAGGCGGACACATGAAGCAGAACTAGGAATTCCAGGGAAACTGAGTCAGGGCCCTGCCCGGACCATACCTAGGGTCCGGTGTCCTCTAGATGTCCTGTTGTTCTGTATCATACACTTCTTTACTTCCTTTGTTGTTTTTTAAAGTCATGGTATTGTACAGATAACTTAAAATTTATCATCTTAACCATTTGAAGTGTATGGTTGAGTAGCCCTAAGTACAGTCACGCCGAGTGTTACCCGTCTTGGGAACTCTGCTCCCATTAAACACCTTCCCCTTTCCCTCTCCTCCCAGCCCTTCCCAACCACCGTTCCACTTTCTGTCTTTTTGACCAGTTTAGGTACCTCAGCTAAGTGGGATCTGATAGTGTTTGTCCTTTCGTGACTGGCTTATTTCACTCTGCATAATGTCCTCCAGGTTCATCCTTTGTTGCATGGGTCAGATTTTCCTTCCTTTTTTTTTTTTTTTTAAATTAATTGTATTTAGTTTAGACAGAAAGAGCACGTGCACAGAGCAGGAGGGAGAGGGACAAGTGGATTCTTTGCCAAGTATGGGCCTCACCACGCGGGCTCCGTTTCACATCCCTGGGATCGTGACCTGAAATGAAACCAAGAATCGGCTGCTTAACCAACTGAGCCATCCCGGCACCCCAGCCTTTCCTTCCTTTTTAGGGCTGAATAAGATTCCATTGCATAGATGTACCACATTTGCTGGACCAGTGCATCTGTTAATGGACACATGACACTGGCTGTGGGGAATAATGTCACTGTGAACGCGGTGTTCAAATATCTGCTTGAGTGTTCCTTTTCTTGTAAGCACTGAGAACTAGTTTGATTCTGAGGGGCTCAGCTTGCTCCTGGAGCTCAGTAGTGGATTGCTGGTTGTAGGTGTTCCACTTTTTCCTCCGCCCAACCCCATTCTCCTCTTTTCCTTTCACAGGCATTGGTCTCTAGTAAATCTCTTGCATGCCTTTTTCTTTGGAAACTCCTTGAATAAACATCTCTCTGCCACTGTCCACCACCCTCCATCTCACCCTTGACCCTACTTATCTGGGCATCAGGCATATGGAACTCTCTCCAATCCTTCATCGGAAGCCTCCAGGCATCCAGACCCTCTCCAGGGACCTTCCCAAGGCCTCTGAGAAAGGAACACATTGGCCAAACCAGCCCCGCCCAGAACTTGTGTGGGCTGAATTGGCTCCCGAGGCTTTTAACGTTGGAGCCAAGGCTTGTTACGCTGTCCACGTCCAACAGATGGCGTCGGAGGTCAAGCAATCGTTCCACCTCCTCCCAGGCAACCTGGGGTCGCGGCCAGGGTGCAGTATGGAAGTCTTTTAGGAAAACTGCCTCATTTATGCAAAAGCAACGTGAGTATTGATAGGTAAGACACGCTCAGAAAAGGGTTATGGCTAAGAGGAGAAAGAGGGAGATGATTAAAAGTAATTGACCAGCGTGGAGAAGTTGGAACCCAGGTGTGCCGGGGCTGGGAATGCAAGATGGTGCGGCCCCTGAGGGAACAGCGTGGCAGTTCCTCCAAAAATTGCATCTCGAACGACCAGATGATCCAGCCAATTCCGCTTCTGGGTATACACCCCAAGGAACTGAAAACGGGGACCCCCAACAGATAGTTGAACATCCGTGTTCAGAGCGGCATCGTTCATTACAGCCAAGAGCGGAACCACCCCCCACCTCCGCCGCAGCGCCCTCCCCCGCCCCGCGCCCCTCGACAGATGAATGGATAAGCAACACGTGGTATGTTTGTTACAATCACTCTTAGAAAGGAAGGAAATCCCAACGCAGGCAACGAGGGGGACCGACCTGGAGGACGTGAACACAAGGCACTCGCAACAAGACAAATACTGTAGGACTCTGCTTTTGTGAGATCCTTACTATAGTGGGTTGTGTGGAGATGCAGAGTAGGGGCAGGGGGAACCGGGGAGTACTTGTTTCATGGATCTAGAGTTCCAGTTTTACAAGATGCAAAAGGTTCTGGACATAAATGGTGGTGAGAGCCATGTAACACTCTGAATGTATTTAACGCTACCGAGCTGCGCACTTAAAAATGGTTAATATGGCGAATGGTATGTGTATATTCCTACAACAGGAAACCACTGAAGGCGGTGAGCGAATGGTGGGGTTGCCCGTGCCTGTGGGAACTGCTCTGCAGGGCGGAGGTCCAATCTTGCAACATGTTACAATTGCTGGGCCTATGGGACCAGCAGCAATTAGGACAAGGGACACAGATGGAAGAGACATTGCTTACAAGTCACATTATTCCTATCATAAGTTTGGCTGTGAGTTGCAAACACCTGTGCATACCAGAGAAAATTTCAGACACTCCTGGGAAACAATAGATTCATTTCAATATTCTAAGAGAAGGTTAGTGGTTTTCTAAGGAGACTAAAGTACCCCACATTTGGATATCAATATAATTACCACCATGGAAGTGTTAGCTTAGCCCTGGTCTCCAGACACAGATTAATTATTTATGGATGTTTCACCCACTTCAAGGTGTGTGTGCACCTATAAGGAGGGAGCCTGAGGGACTACTGATGCTCCAAAGCCTGGGCTCCATGTACAGTTGCTCAGGGTGTGCCCTGCACAAAGACACCATATATGGATGGATGCCACCCCCACTGCAGATATCTTCATTATTTTGCAAAATATTTAAATTTTTATTATAATAGTATTGACTCCAATGGTGGGTGATATATATATGTTTATTTTTTAATAATGTTCCACCAATAATAATTTTTTGTTTTTGTTTTTACAAAATTTAAATAATTTAAATTTTAATTAATTAATTAAAAATAAAATTTTAAAAATAATTTTTTATTTATGTTTTTACAAAATTAGTGTACACACTTTCTAAGAGATGGAAGAAGTCTTATTCTAACAGGATCGATATTGGTCATTCCAACTGGAATTTCAAAGAAGGAAAAAGCTTGACAAGAGAAAAATCTTATTGATCGATATCTGAAATAACCTATGCTTCTATACAAGAAGCTCTTCTCCTGCCCTGATTGGTGACTATTTTCAAATGAAACCCTCTCTGGGCACTAACTCGCACATTGCCTAATTTGACGCTTTGCCTTGTGGTTTCTTTCCAGGGTCAGAACTATATTGCTGAATTCCCAAATAACATCCGTAAGCACTCTGATTATGTAATAACTTGCATACATTCATCTCCACTCTCCAGAAAGCATGTATTACCTAGACAGAAATTAGAAACTACCTTATACTGGTTTACTATTTTAGATTATAAAAACCATTTATTTGTTGCTGAGGGAATTTTGTCAGTACAAAGATTCAGTAATGCAAATAAGTATCAAAACTGCCATATCCGTTTTACAAAAGCAAGACCTGTACACAAGACTACTGTATAGCAAATTATTATATCAGAATGATTTTCAGTTTCTATTTATTGTGATTTAAAATTCATGTTTTCTACTAGCTTGTATTTCATATTTGGACATTTATACATGGTTTACACATTACATGGAATGATTTTGTATTTTTGCTAATTATTGACATATAAATGACATTCATTAAAATCCTTTTTTAAATTAAGAAAGGGGACCTTTTACCACTTAGGCCTACCTAAGACTATTGATAACCCTGCCTAGGGCAAATACCTCCTCACTCTTGGGTAAGGTGGGGAGGGGAACATGAAACCCTGGTTACTGATGATGAGTGTGGAAAGAAATGCCCAACATTCCCCCCCACTACCACCACCACCAAATTCTGGACCAATTCAGGAACAAATTCCACGCAGCCAGGATAGAGGAAAGAAATAAGTCCCCGGTGTAGTTTCCAGGAGAGGCTAGGATGCAGGCTGAGGAATGATGTGTGCCTCCCTAGGGGATTTGGAGGCAAGTCAGCAGATCCGCAATCTGGGAAGAGGTAGACAAGTGCAGAGTCTTGTGACTTTTAGGGAAATGCTGGGACTGGACAGCAGAAAGGCAACAAGATAAAGTAGCTCTGCGAGCAGCCAGCCACCAGCAGAAGGGAGTGAGCCTGGGTGTGGTGGGGGGAGGAGAGGGGGGCTTGGAGATGGCTGTGAGCAGAACCCTTCAGACCCAAAGCCCTCAATATGAAAAAACAACAGAGAAACAGCTTGTCCCCACCGCATGCGAATCCAAGGAGAGCATGCGCCAGAGGATGTGCCAGGGAGGCAGGCTCACGGGGAACAGGACACTGTCCAATGAGACCAAGAAACAATCATAAAGCCGATTAGAAGGTGGCCTGCTTTTTATTATCATTATGCACTGGTAATTTTAAACAACGTCAGAAAATTCTCCTCTCCCCAAATCTCTTGGTTGTCCGAGTTGTAAAATATTGCTGCTACTCTTGAATTTAATAAATATCTCTAAAAATTGGAATTCGCCTATTTTAAATGCTCCCTTTAATACACATCCTATTCTGTATGGAAGTTAATTTGGAGAACCCTTGGGCATAGAGTCAACAAGCACCTGTGGACTCAGCTGGAGCATTTATTTGTCTGAGGAGGGAGTTCCTGTGGTTCCCCAGGACTCAACATTATGAAAAGTTACCAGTGGACATCTATGGACCACATCATTCAAAAGAGGAATTTACATTCTTCTCAAGCGCGCATGGGACATTCAACAAGACAGACCAGTTCTGGGTCATAAAACACACCTTAACAAATTTAAAAGGCTAGAAATCGTAAAATGTCTGCTCCAGACCACAAAAGAATTAAACTGCACTCCAGTAACAGAAAGATAGCTGGGGAATCCAAAATGCTTGGTGATTAAACAGCACACTTGCAAATAACCCATGAGTCAGAGAAAAAACCCCAAGAAAAATTTATTCTGCTCAATTTTGTTGTGATCCTAAAACTGCCCTAAAAGTAAAGTCTATTAACAACAACACTGAAAAATCATAGGATAGTGATTGTTCAGACAAGAAACAGAACTTGAGAGACTTGATTTCTATCATCCTATGTCACCACTTGGAATTGTTATTTGTGAAAGCTTAATTTAAAATTAATTTAGATGAATTTTGAAGTTTTATTTTTAAATAAATTCGTTTAAATTGGTTTTTAAATTAAAATTGATTTTTTTTTTCCATTTAAAATTTAAAAGAGTCTATTTTCTACAGGCAGCCACAAGGGGGAACTGCGAGTTATGATATGTTTATTTAGTAAGTGCAAATTTTAATTCATACGTGAAATAATTTACCGACTTTAGATAAAATCTTTAAAATGTACATTTCTTCCTTTTCAAATTGTCGGTCGCTTGTTTTAAAACAAACGAAGGAAAGAGCGATCAGTCCTGATGATTACAGGGGTAGGACTGAAAATATCGGTCGTACAGAAGAATGCTCCAAATGACCCCATCCGGGGTCAAGCAGGGGGTCGCGGCTGCTGGACCCGAAGGTGAGAACTTCCCCCAAGCGCCACCGCGCCCACCTCTGGCTGTGCACCCGGGTCGGCAGACGGTCCCCCCGCGGCCCGCAACGCTCCGGGACGCGGACGCGCGCTCAGACGGGACCGCGCAGTCCCGGCCCGGCGGGGGAAGGGCTGGGGGAGGGCCCCGGGAGACGCGCCTCCAGGTCCCGGGGGAAACCGAGGAAATTGCTCGTCCCACGACTTCTGTCTGCGGTTACCTCGCGCGTCTTTTCGGGCCGGCAGCATCGTAAAGCTGACTTCTACTAATAGGCCGTCTCAGCCTCCATGCACGTCCCCTTCTGTTTGCACAGGGGGACCCCCGGACCCTCTCCCGGGACGGGGGCTGGCAGCTCCCAGTTCTCGTAGAAACAAAATCGCTTGGTGAGAGCAGCCGACCGCTGCCATGGAGGCTGGCCGGTAAAGCACGAGCGAGGACGCCGGGCGGGTGACAAAGATCAGGCCCCAGGCGGTCGGGCTCCGGGCTGGGGGCGCGCCGCCGAGCATCCCTGCACCTGCGTCCCGGGAAGGGCGGTTCGGAGAGACGGAAGAGATCCGCCCCCTCACATGCCGTCCCCACAAGCGTCCTGCCTCGGAAGACGCCCTGAAAAGACAAGTGCAGATTTAAGACAAATCGTGCCACTTCGGTGCACTTAACAGAACCGCCAGCACCCACCTTTTGGATTCTGGCGGATGTGGCCGCTGCTCGTTTGCATGCAAATCACCCACAATGCTCTGAGCAGCCTGGCCCGGAGCTTTCTTAAGTCCATTGAAGAGAGAAAGGCTTTTTTCTCGACAAAGTTGTCTCATGTTTTTGTCTTTAAAATACGTGGGTTATATATGAAGATTTTATTTATACGTTTAAAAGTAATTCCTACTATAATCACCCTAACTGTAGAGAAGAAAGAACTTTGCAGACTTATATAACTGGCAATGGACCTTCTCATTTCGGCTGGTCCGAGTGCAGTGGTGTTTACAATTAATTGATCACAGCCAGTTACAGATTTCTTTGTTCCTTCTCCACTCCCACTGCTTCACTTGACTAGCCTTTTGCTGCGCGGGGGGGTAGGGGTCGCAATTTTTTCCCCCTATAGGCTAGGCAACTACAAGTTCTTGACTGACGGTTTCTTAAACACACCAGTAAACGCATTGTGCGTGATGAAGACCTGCCAGGAGAGAGAACTGCTAGACAGTAGCATTTGGGGGTCTGCTTGGATCATGCTGAAAAGGAAGGTCCTCTTGTCTCCAGATTTTCTTGGAAACAGAGGGAGCCAGGGTTTAGGTGACCTAGGGAATGAACCACGCTTCATGTGCCTCCTTATCCCCAGTGTCAGGTGTGCCGGAGGGAGGGCAGGAGAGCAAGGGGGTAGCATAATGCAGTGCAAAGAGCACAAGCAAGTTGCAAAGTAATTCGCATAGCATGCTTCTGTGTCACTCTGTAAAGCAAAACAATATATATATATCTAGAAGTTTGTGTGCACAGAAAACACAGAGAAAGATGACAAAGGAAATCCCAAGGATGTTATGGTTTGGCAGAAGGAATGCTTTAGTCTCTTCTGAACCCTCGACAAACTGCCCGTGGACCCTTATGCATTCGGCCGACTCTGTGGTTCATGGTATTAGCTCCACGCCCTGGGTCCACCAAGCTTTCCTTTTCCAGTAAAACATCAAGATTTTGGTATTGAAAAAAATCCCCTTTCTCTTTTCAAATGCCAGGTTTTGCAAATCAAGATCATTTTGGCTTCAAACAATAGTGTATGCAAATACACTAGCAAATACATAGCAGAATATACCATGCAATATTTGGGATATACAAAAAAATCATTGTTATCTTAGCATCTTGTATTTTATTTGGCAACCCTATCTCAGTCACATGAGTCTCAGGAAAGAAGTAATGCTGTCAGCATTACTTCTTTCCCAGCTCCGGGTCAGGTTTCTCAGAGCATTTATTCCACCATCAATTACTTATATCCACTGAACCCGATCTCATTTTATTGCCAACCTATCTGGAATTGCTCTAGATTTGTGTTTCCATTGATTGGGTCACCACAGCAGTTGATTTATGGCTTTGTTTCCATTATTTGTCAGGGTGGTTTTTTTTTTATGATTTATTTATTATTTTACAGAGATACCAAGTGTGGGAGGAAGGAGAGAATCTCAAACGGACTCCTACCCGAGCGTGGAGCCCGCTGCAGGGCTCCATCCCAGGACCCTGAGCTCATGACCTGAGCCAAAATCAAGAGTTGGGGGCTCAACAGACTGAGCCACCCAGGCATTCCACTCTGTGGGTTTTTCACTGTGGGGTAGCAGAGAGAGCTCTTGAAGAAGAAAAGTTATGTTGGTCCCACAAGTCGTGAACTCTGTGGTGGGCCGTGAGCTACCCATGTGTTCTCAGAGACTCAGTTTCTTCATTTGTGGAATGGTAATGTCTGCCACACTAACCTAACTGGGTTGTAAAGAATGTTGTGAAATGAATAATATGAACATATTTTGCATCTTATAAAATACAGTACGAACAAGGGATTTTCTTTGGCAAGTGTAGAGCATTTGGCCATGGCCAGCAGACCGGTGTTTCCTCAGAGTATCACTCATTGCACTTCAGCCATGGTAATCCTCTGTTAATTGCTGGTGTATGGTCATAGCATAATCAATTGGCTTGAACAAGCCACTGTAGGTAAGGTGGTCCGCCTCGTATGTGTGTATCTATTACTGAGGGAGCAGGGCAGTGTACAGGAAAGGGCATGAGATTCAGATCGAGAACACCCACCGGAGCCCTTGGTCTCTAAATCCTAGGGTGCTGCTCATAACACTGTCTTACCTCCCTATGGGGTCACCTTGAGACTCCACAAGACCGTGCTCACGGAAGCACTAGGGAAATCCAGTGTGTTCCCGGATTGCCTACACCTATGAGAACCTACGAGAACAAACCAAATAGCTTCCTTTATTAGATATACATTTGTGGCCAGCATATGGCACTACACCTTGCTTCTGACCCTGTTAGGAATTACACTTCTAGGGTGCTTGGGTGGTTCGGTCCATTAAGTGCCTGCTCTCCACACAGGTCATGATCCCAGGGTCTGAGGATCGAGCCCACATCCTGCTCAATGGGAAGCCTCCTTCTGGTTCTCT
This sequence comes from Mustela nivalis, assembly GCF_964662115.1. Classification (NCBI taxonomy): domain Eukaryota; kingdom Metazoa; phylum Chordata; class Mammalia; order Carnivora; family Mustelidae; genus Mustela; species Mustela nivalis. The sequence continues at coordinate 6,602,845 of NC_139031.1, read as the reverse complement.
CTGTCCTTTTGTCTGCCTGCTTGTGCTTTATCAAATAAATACACAAAATCTTTAAAAAAAGAAAAAAAGGAATTACACTTCCATTTCATTAAGGAGAAAGGTGAATCAGTGTCATGACTCCTGCTTACAGAGGAGGAGGCAGCTGAACGGGTGCCAAGGTTACACAAGAGTGTAAGGGCAGAACCAGGATGACAAAGGGACTCGGAGGCCCCACCTGAGTGTCCCACAATGTGCTCTCCCTTCTCTACCTTCTTGTCTGTTCCCAGACTCCCGGACTTGGTTTTTCTTCTTCCTAAATGTTTCCTCCTTGAGAATGTCCATATCTCTGTCTTCAAAACTTAATGGGATTGTCAACTTTGAAATGTCTCCTAATTTTGCCCATTAAGTGTTGTGTCATCACATTTTAGTCTCTCATTCTGCGGATACTCAACACATTTAAAAATCCTTGCACATTATCAAAGACTTTTCCTTTGGTGTTTGGTTTGGTTTGGTTTGCAAATGACATAAGGAATGCAGAAATCAAATGAAACCCCACTCTAACATAGAACCCCCCCACCCCCTGATAATCTAGCAACTGCACTACTGGGCATTCACCCAAAAGACACAAAAATACAGATTCAATGGGCACTTGCCCCAGATGTTTCCAGCGGCATCATCAGCAACACCACACTGTGAAGCAGCCCGCATTCCTCCACTGATGAAGGGATCAAGATAGGGTGTATGTCTGTACAATGGAATGTTACTCAGCCATCAAAAAGAATGAAGTCTTGTCATTTGCAACAACACAGATGGAGCTCGTGTGTTCTGCTAAGTGAAATAAGTCAGAGAAAAACAAATACCATATGATTTCACTCGCATGTGGAATTTAAGAAACAAAACAGATGAACACAGGGGAAGGGGAAATACCAGAAAGAGAAGGAAACAAACCATTAAAGACTCTTTATGCTAGAGAACATATTGCGGGTTGATGGAGGGAGGCGGGTGGGAGATGGACTGGAGATGCGATGGGGATTCGGGAGGACATTTGTCGTGATGAGCACTGGGTGCTGTTCCTAAGTGATGAATCACTGAGTTCATCACTGAACGGCGGGTTAACTAACTCGAATTAAATAAACATTGGAGAAGGGGAAAAAAAGAGTTACTGGCAGGTAGCAGGTATTCAATAAAGATTTGTGGAATAAAAAAAAACACGCTATTAAAAAGTGAGAATAATAAAAGCCTTTTTATTTCCTTTCCTTGATCTCTTAAAATATATATACTACCTTCATCATCTCTATTTGATTTGGGGGGCAGGGAGGAGGGTCTGTGTTGGCTTCCCAAACTCGTCATTAGGTCCTAAAGGTGAAGGGCTATATTTTAAAATATCGTTTTGTATTTCCAGCCCTTACCTCGATGATACAAACATAGCAGCACTACTTGCTAGTGTTGACTTATTATTATTATTTTTTTTAGGATTTTATTTATTTATTTGACAGAGATCACAAGTAGGCAGAGGGGCAGGCAGAGAAAGGGGGAAGCAGGCTCCCCGCTGAGCAGAGAGCCCCGTCTGGGGCTTGATTCTAGGATCCTGAGATCATGACCTGAGCCCACCGCAGAGGCTCAACCCGCCAACCCACCCAATGGCCCCTTGACTTGAAATTTTTGTAAAGAAAAGGGGAGAACGAATTTAATGTGGTAGGGGGCGGGGGACTCAGCAAAAGACCAGTCAAGTGCAGTAGTGAGAAGGGGGGAAAGAGTAGAACAAGGAGTTCGATCTGTAACTGACTGTGAACAATCAATTGAGATAACTCACTACCTTCGGACCAGCCGGTAGAACCTGTACTGCTTGAAGTATTTAAGGCTCAAGACTTTGCCCATTTTTAGCTTACAGTGATATTTTGGTCATTGTCCATAAATAACTATATTCACAGTACCGATTATATGCGTCCTTTAACAGTTCCTCGGTGCATCTCGTTATAACAGCTAGATAAATGTATTTAACAACCAGACTCAGATGCACTGCCGAGCATCCTGGGAAAGAGAATATAAAATTAGCATCTCGTCACTAGGGCGTCTCTTTTCAAGTCCCGTTTGTCTGGAGTGGCTCAGCCGGCCCAGGGTTCTGGAAGAGCTGCCCAATCAGCGCTGACCTCCTTTGGCTGTTTACCCCATGTGACCCGTGGGACAGCCCCTTGAGGTGGGGAGAAAACTGGGAGGTGGAGGATAGAGTCTCTGCTTGCGGGGGGTCTGCAAGACCTCGCAGAGCTCCACCCCCTGGAAGCGGCCGCTCTTCCATCCTGGCAGTCGCCTCCCTCCAGAAGGGCAGGGATGCCACCCCAGAGCCCACGATCCCCAATCTCCTCCTCCTACAAAAACCAAACTGAGAAAACGGAAACCACTACAACCACAGAAGGAGGAGGCATCTGAAGCAACCCCAAACCCCTGGACGCTGCTTAGAACTCAAGAAACCAAAGGGACAAAGCACAGAAGCCCAAGGTCAGAAGCAACGATGACCACGGGAAGGCAAGTAGAACAGGTTTCCGTTCAAGTGTCAGGCCAACCTCAGAAAGACCCAGTTTGACTTCAGTGCAAAGAACAGCAAGAAGGAAAGGAATCTGGAGCAACAAGGGCAGGAACATTCTGGAACTGGAGGTAGAGGGCGCAGAGTTCACAGCTCTGTTTTGCTCCCTGGGAAAAGCAGACCCAACTATAAGAGAGCATTCCAGGGGGGCAGGAGGGCAGGCAGCTCCCTGCCCAGACAACATACACCCCTGGGTGCTGATGGGAAAGCAGAATCCCTGTCTGATTCCTTTTGGTGCCTAGTGCGATGTCTGGCATACAGCAGGTGCTTAATAAAATGCTGATTGAATGAATAAATGGGATTAAAGAGAATGAACAACCCCAGGAAACTAGACACAGGGAAATACCTTAATTTTCAAGAGAAGAAAAGAGAGTAAGAGTTTCATAAATCATAGACAACCTGTAAAGTGCTGTTGCTTTCTACCAAGATTCTAGAGTGGATTACTAAGGAGGTGGATATATGTATACTGGGAGGCGAGTGGAAATTAACATGAAAAAGTCACACAGGCGAAGTTAATTTCTGTTTTACAATTGGTGTCCCACTCAACTGCTTACATCTCTTACTGCGTCTTTGTGTGGGTTGGGTTGGGGGGTGGGGGGCTGGAAGTGATCCCACAGTCAGGCTCAGAGGCTGCTGATAGGGCTGGATGCCATCCTGGGAGAGGGGCACTGGCGCTGTGCCATGGGACTGTTCCTTGGCTGGATCCTGTCTAACCTGTTTTCATCAACCACATGAATGAAGATGGCCCTGGATTGATGGCACCGTGGACAACACACTCTGAGAATCAGGGAGACACCAGGGATTTACCCCATGGGCTCCTATCCCATCATCCTGGTCCTAGATTTGACCATCTACTAGCCACCTGTCTTTGGATGAGTCACTTACCTTGCTTGTGCCTCAGTTCCCGATACAAACTAACAATATAATGGACACAAATGAACACAGATGAAGTTCCCCTTTTCAGTTAAAAATTTAAAAAATAATAATAATCCGGCCAGATACCAGATATGAGAATGTCACAAAGTGAAAATGCAAATATTAGCATAGTTATGCAGAAGTTGGCTGTCACTGTTCCTCTGAGGTATGCTCCAGTCAGGAGGTACCCAAAGTCCAGAGGACAGTTTTTCAAAAGACAACATGGCAAACTAGAGTGTGCCCAGGGGACAGGGACTGAGGTGGTTATACACACTTCCTTGCACATTCTTGACTTCACAAAAACGCTTTCAACGTAACAGGGCGATGGTTCCCGGAGAGTTAAACATGAGCTACCACACAACCCAGAAGTCCACGTCTAGGTAGATACCCCAAACAGTTGCAGGCAGACACTCAAATACACACACATTCCCAGCCCCACTTTTCATAGGGGCAGAAACATGGAAACACTCTGAGCGTCCACCAGAGCATGAATGGGTCCCACAACATGCGATGTCCCTCCAGTGGAAAATTATTCAACCACAGGAGAAAGGACACCTGCTACCACTTGGATGAGCTGTGAAAACATCACACTGGGTGGAAGGAGTCAAGCACAAAAGGTCCCACCGTGGAGGATTCGGTCATGGAAGATTTCAGAATAAGTAAATCCTTAGGGACAGAATGCAGACTGGTGCTTGGTAGGCACTGTGGGAATGACATGGTAAGGAACATGGAGCTTCCTTCCCAGGCGAATAACACGTGTTGGGACTAGATGGAGGTCAGGGCTGGACAACATTGCGAGTGTGCAAAATACCATGGAATTCTACACTTTAAAAGTCAACTTTATGTTCTGTGAATTCTACCTCAATGTTAAAAGATGCTTTCAACAAACCATAGCCATTCGATTTGGTCCTCATGACAAGCCTGTGAAGGCGTAGGGTTGGCAATGTTTTTCCTAGTCTTATGGCTGAGACAAATGAGGCTGGAAGTGGTTTGGGGGTTGCCCCCATCAGTAACTAGCTGGGTAGGGGCAGGCTGGGTCTGGACCAGGGAGTCTACGATTCCTGGCCCAGCACAGCCCATCCATGGACCTCCCTGCTTCCCTGTCACCTCCCACACTGTCCTGCTGGCTGGAAACCCTCCTCTGGGGCCATTTGTAAGGTCTGTGTTTCTTTGACCTTGAACGTGCGGCCTCATCAACCGTGCAAAGTGGGCAGGTCCTTCCTCCTTCCCTTCCTTCCCTCCTTCCCTTCCTGGAAGCCACATCCCTGAGCTGGACCAGGGGCGGGAGGGGGGGGCACCTGTAGGGGGCAGGTCCCTGGAGGTGATGCAGTCACTTCTTAATGTTATCTTATGTAAACAGTGGAGCTACTAGATTGCAGACCTTTCTCCACACTCCTGGGTCCCAGCTGCTCGTTGCCTCCTCGTGTGTTGCTGCCCTGGATCCCAGGGAAATGAGGAAACAACAAAAGTGGAGTGGAGGGGCGCCCCACTGCCCAAAGGCCATCCTCTTGGGGCTTAGGGCTTCACCATGTGGGTTTTAGGGGGACACAAACATTCAGTCCATAGCCCTGGCTCTCACTTGGATCTGCTTTATCTGAACGGATCACTGCTTGGGCAGGAGCGGTCCCAGGAGTGAGGATGGACCCACTCGGGTGCTCCCGGCTGAGGCCCCCAGATCGCCGTTGTCAGCCCCTCAGGTGCAGACAACTGCCGCTCCCAGGCAAGCCAGGCCCGGAGCCCTGAGTCCTGGCTGTCGTGGCCTCGTGGAGGCAAACTTGGGGCCCCTCTTCCCTGAGAACTTTGTCTGCGGCTTGGCAAGTTCCCCCTTAATCCTTCGAAACTCCAGGGGCTGCCTCCCCCGTCTCCCCACAGTCCCACACAAGGTGCTCCCACCGGCCAGCCGCTGACGTTGGCGTGTGGGGGCGATAGGACTCTTCGGTAGCTTCAAGAGGACTTTCTGGTGCTCCCCATTCCATCCGAGGCACCAAGTTCTAGCTCACACAGGAGAGTTAAAGCCTGGGGGAAAAAAATCACTCCTGACTTTTCTGGAATTTGAACGGGCATCTCCTTTCCAGGGCCTCAACTTCGGGCTTCTCTCCCTCATGGATTCCCTCCTGCTTTTCATGAAGGGGACCCTCCCCTTGGTCCCCATATCGGTCTTCCTTACAGTCTCACAGGGCAGAGGGAAAGGCCACAGGCATCAGGCTAGGTGACTGGGTCCCCTCGAGAGGCTCCTGGGACACGCCCTCACTCCAGCTGCTGGACTCAGGAACTTTCTTCGAAGAGCCAGGCTGCCAGGCGGCCGTTCTCTGACCTCCTCGGGGGACAACTGTATATTGTAAGCGGACCCTTTCTGAAGAGAACATGGCTCCCTCCTCACTCCTTTGGTTTTCAAACCCAGAGGAAGGGGACCCGGGAAGAAAGGACAGAAGGGAGGTGGAGACACTTCAGTTTGTGACCAGAGTGACGATTGCAGGGCCACGTGAGGAAGCTGGGAGCCTGGCAGCCACAAGGTCACGGCCTCGGGAGCCAGGCTGGTGGCAGTGAAGGGGACAGCAGAGTTCGACACCCTGTGCTAAATCAGCAACGATGGAAAGCCTAGAAATACCAGGGCCTTGGAAACAGAACGCACAGACGAAGCTTCTAAGCGTTTGTGGGACTGGATATTTGGAAGCCCCCTGGGCCAACTCTGTGACTTGGGCAAGCCTACCTCTTCTCTAGGCCTCGGTTCCTAAAAAGGAGGGAGTGAGAAGGGTCAAGTTTTGGGCAGGAACAGTGGATGGACGTGGAGCCCCGCTAGCCAGTCCAGCCCCCAGGAAACTGTTGCTGTCTTGATGACCCAAACTAGTGTTGGGTGAGCAGAGGGCAGTGGTAACTAACGAATGTGGTAGACCAGGTCTCCCTGTAGGGGTGGTCCACAGGGGCAGAGGAGTAACAGCAAGACTGACCAGCATGACGCCGCGCGGGGGGGGGGGGGGTGGACACTAGAGTGAGGGGACTCATTAAAGGGAGCGTTCCCGCCTGGCCCAGCAGCCCTCCGGTGTTCCGATGTGAGGCATAGACCCTTCCCTGTCCCAGCAATCCACGTCCACATCCAAACTCCGCCCAAGTTCCAACGCCAGACCGAAATCTCCAGCTTTTCTGAACAAACTCGGTTTTTGTGGGTTTTTTTGTGTGGTTTTTTTTTTTAGATTTTATTTATTTTTTGACAGACAGATCACAAGTAGGCAGAGAGGCAGGCAGAGAGAGAGGAGGAAGCAGGCTCCCTGCTGAGCAGAGAGCCCGATGTGGGGCTCCATCCCAGGACCCTGAGATCATGACCTGCGCGGAAGGCAGAGGTTTAACCCACTGAGCCACCCAGGCACCCCACAAACTCGGTTTTGAAGACTTTGTTACATGCAGGGAATCCTCTGTGCTAGTTTGTTCCTCGTGATTACAAAACAGGAAAAATGAAGAGGGGTTTTACTGAGGTCTGCAGTCTCTAACAGAATCCGGCCCTCAGAAGCCTTTCCTTTGGTTCACAATAGTCTTGCTACCACAATCAGAAGTAGATGCAACACTGGAAAACTGGGAGATTGCACATTGAAATTCTGACTTTTCTTAAAAAAAAAAAATTATCTATATCTATATCTATCTATCTCAGGGGGTACCTGGGTGACTCAGTGGGTTAAGCCTCTGCCTTCAGTTCACGTCATGATCTCAGGGTCTTGGGATCAAGCCCTGCAACAGACTCTGCTCAGTGGGGAGCCTGCTTCCCCCTCTCTCTCTGCCTCTCTGCCTACTTGTGATCTCTCTATGTCAAATAAAATCTTTAAAAAAATATATATCCGAACAGCAACAGCAGACCCAGATTCCCACAGGCACCAAGTACCTCCTTCAAGTGGGACAGAATCACAAAGTGTACCCTGGTCATCGCTGCTCCCTATCGCCCATAGGGGGAGTTAACTGACCTGTCAGGCTCCTAGGACACTGGAGCTCTTGACCTCTGACCTTGAAGCTCCTTCAAGTCTCCAGCCAACCCGTCATCTGTGATCCGGGGCAGGACATTCTTGTAGCAGGGGGGGAAAGGCAGGATTCGTGATTCCTATACACCTGTGATCAAGGTGTGCGTTTTCAGTCCTACCTGAGCTGAGCTCACCCTTCCTTTTTATATCTAAGAAAAGCTGGAAAGATCACAGAGGGCTCCTTTCCCACAGGATTCCTTCTGCAAGCAATAGCCGTCACTTCCTAAAAGGCCCCCTTCTCCATTTTTCAAACAAGTGGTCCTTTGTCCTGCCCCCTCTCTCTGCCAGGGCGTCTCCATAATCGAAGGTGGGAACACATTGAGTTGGGGAACTGTGCTGGCTCTGGGGCCGCACCAAGTGCAGGGTGAGCTGTGGTAGCTGAAGGGGAGGAGGGGCCCACGGAGCTGGGCCCTGCCTGGTCCTCAAGCCTGGTCAACCCAGGGATCTGGTCCTTCCTTCCTCCCATCGTTCAGTGTCTCGTTACTACGTGCACAGACCCGGTGCCCCCGGCCACCCCCCAGCATCTCATGGTAGCAGCTTTCCCACGCTGCATGCTTGGCACAGCTAGCTACCCCTCATGTGGGAACCAGATGGATTCCAATGAGAGACATCTCACCTCTGTCAGGGTGCCCGAGGTGTACTGTCATGGTTATGTGCTCTCAGGGGTTAGTCCCTTCCCCGCAGCAGAAAGGCTCTTTGGAAGACCTAGGGGTACACCAGTAACTGACCATGGATGGGCTCAGGGTCACGTTTGTCCTTGTGCTCCCGGGGCACTTCCTAGCCCACCTCCTTCACCCCAGGGCCCATCCACATTGATGGGGGTGGGTGGGGGTTAAGAGAGGTACTGATGCTTCCTCGGGGCCCCAGGAATGGGCCAGGGAGAGGGGGTCACCACACAGCTCCGTGGGCCTGTGTGGTTCATGCTAAAGAAGCCGGGTCAAGTCCACCCTCCCGCAGAGTCCCAGGAACGCTCAGGGAGGCTCAGAGAGCTCCTTCAACAAGATCCCCATTTAAGGTTTTTTTTGTTTGTTTTTTTAAGTTCTATTATTTCCCAAGCCAGTTACTGACAGCACGTGTCTTTAATGGAGCATTTATTAATCTCCTTCAGAAATGTTCTTCCAACACATCCTGGGAAACGCTGGGGCCCTGGAAATACTCTGGTTCTGACTTCTAGTTCTGACTTGCCAATTTGCTGGCTTTGGGGAAATGACTTCATCTCCCTGACCTCCATCTGCTTCATTATGTGACGGACGTCATGATCCCTGTCTGGCCTACATTTCAGGGGGAGATGTAACTGTATTCGGGAACTTCTGAAAACTGCTACTGGGCTCCAATCCTGCCGGACCTGATTCCGTTGGCCAGAACCAGGGTCCACAAAGAATCTGCATTTCCTATGCACCAACAGACCCAAGCCCTCCGTTTAGGGTCTACCTTGTCTGCACAACGCACGGTCAGTGGCCCCATCCTTGGCCCATCAGAGCAGGCCAGAGAGATAAAGAGAAGAGCATTTCCCACAAAAATGGAAAAGGCCTCAAATTTAGCATTTCAGAGCTCTGCCCAGCTTCGCGCTCATGCCTGATGTTCTGTTCACCAAGTGCCTCTTTCATGCACCGGGAAACCCATCATTAAGTTGGCGCCCACGCGGTTGGAGACAATCACTTCTTAGAGGGGTTCGCCTTGGTGAACGGGAACTCAAGCCTCAGCAGCTCCTGCCCTACCTGCGATCAGCTTGTGCCAGAGGCAGCCGAGCCTGTGCATGTGATACCGCACCGGGCCTTTAACGCTTCTCTGCAAAGGCCGGGTCTTCATCCCCTAGACGGGAAAATCAGCCCCGACAGGATTTAGGTAACTTGGCCAGAGTCACACAACTGAAGAGTAGTGTCAGCTTGGATTAGGGCTTCGACAAGAGCACACGCCAGTCCTGGATTCCTAGCAGGCTCCCAGTCCCCGGCGTCTGGACTCAGCCTTCAGGTTTTGGAACAGTTTCCCACCGCCAGATCCCTCCAGGTCTCTAAGTACCTCCCAGATACGCCGCCAAGACAGTGAACGAGACAGTGAACATCGAACATTCCTCAAACCTGTGCATGTGATACGAACAGCTTCTGCTGCGTGCGCGTTGCAGGAAAAAGCCCACCGAGGGGGGTGGCGGGGGGCACATGAGAGACAGACCCAGAGCGCAGACCCTGCTCACTGAGGAGCCTCATAGATCCGCAGGGAAGAGCCGTTTGGGGGACAATAGGGCACATCTGATCACGGACTAGGTACGACGTGAAATCCCTTATTTCGACAGCTGCAGTAAGACATGGTGTGCTTCTACAGGGAAAGCATTCTCAGGTGGGCAGGGGTGAAAGGGCGGGCCTGGGATAGGTCATTTGAGGAAAGAAGGGGGACCCACAGGTAAAGCAGACGCAGCAAACTTTTGGTCCTTGTTCCAAGTGGGTGGGGTGCGGGAGGCTTGGGGACCCAGTTCTCGTTTTTATGCATGCTTGAGACGTTCCCTAGTTAACAAAATGTCAGCTCAGAGACCTGGATGTCACACCGGCTTCTGGGGTCCTCACCCACCCTCAACTTCCCATCTGCCCCAGGCCCAGGAGCCCCTGTCCTTAGCCTGCTAGAGCCGGTTCCCCAAACGCAGCCACGTCCCTGCAGTCCGCCCTGGCTCCCTTGAGACCAGACTGGGTTTTCTACTGGGGGAGGCCACAGCCCAGGGACTGGGGGACCTGCCCCCAAAGCCCACTCTGCACGTGCCCGGGGCTAGCCCACCCCACCTACCCTCCTTCCTTCGCTGAGAAATGAGAGCAGTGGTCCCGCGACCTGGCAACACTTCCGAGCACGGGGTCTGGCTTTTGCCGAGTGTCCCCTGGTATCAATTGTCACTCTCATGACCTGAATTTCCATCTGATCGTACCTTATCCCTAGGTCAGCAGCGGTTCCACCGGGATGCTCGGGAAAGGTCAAACTCCGGACTTCCTGGCCTAGGCCCAGCTGCTTGATGCCTGTCCCCTCATGAGCGCGATGGGAAGTTCACCTCCGCCATCTCTCGGCTCTCCGGGCTCCCACCCCCCATACCCACTCCTCACCACGGCCCCCTCACACGGACGGTTATCCCCCTCCTGCCGAGATCCTTGCTCTACAAGCTCCTGGACCCATCTGGGGTCACGTCTCCCCCAGGGGCCCGACTTTCTACAGTCAACGTAGGGCCAGACCCTTTGCTCAAGATTCTGTCTGGCAATTTGGTTTCCGGGTTTCAGAACTGAACCCATCTTAACTTCTGCCTCAGGGCCTTTGCCTGGTGTTCCTCAAACTTCAAAGTGCACGCAAACCGCCTGGGATTCTGAGGGGTACCTGGCTGACTCGGTTAGTGAGTTTTTATCTCAGGGCTGTTAAGTTCAAGCCCCACATTGGGTGTAGTGATTACTTAAAAAAGAAAAATATAGATTCTGGTTTATTAGGTCTGGGGGGACCAGCCTGAGATTCTGTATCTCTGACAAACATCCTGGGAGGGCCATGATGCAGGGCCCAGGACCGCACGGAGAAGCGAGACTTACTCCTGCCCTTCGCCAGGCTCAAGCTCGAGGTCTCAGCTCACACATCACTTCAGAAAAAAGGGCTTTTCTGGACACACCAATTCAGAGGCCGCCACGCCTTACTCCGAGAGCCCAGCCCTCTTCCTCGGGGCTTTGCGTGGACTGCGCAACCTCTCTCCGACTCGCCTAGAAGCCCCAGGAAGGGCACTGCTCTGTTCTGACCATGCCAGATGAAGGCCTACAAGCCCCAGACCCACCTTCCCTCCTGAGTCTTCTGACAGCAAGTCCCTGAGGGAAGGCCCGTGTGCTCCCCATGGAAGAAGACACAGAGTGGGGTACAGACCTCCTGTACACTGGCTATGCTGAGAACTTACCAGACGCAACCATCCTCCCACAGCTGGAAGGTCCAGTCTGTCTGCGCCTGACTCAACTGAAAAGCAGATCCTCCGGGAAGGCTCACCTAAGCCACCCCTCCCCAGGACCAGCTTCCTGTCCCCCAGCCAGGCCCCCGCCGCATCACACACTGCTGCCCGAAGAGCTGCCGCCAGGAAAGGGGAGGCGGAGACGGCACGTGCTGGTGAGCGGAACCACTGGAACGAAGCTCCCATCACCCCCGAGTACCCCGGGACCTCAGTGCTGGGGCTGCCCCAGCTTCCTGCCCTGCCCCCCCCAAAAGTGTTCGGAGCAGTCTCCGCAGCCTTGGTCCCTGTCACATCCCACCGGAATGCAGACCTCTGATGCCCTCCACCCTGGTCAGGAAGACACCCCAAAGGCTGGATGGTCAGGTGTTGGAGGCAACGTACACCCGCAGGACAGCCAGCCCTCCCCACCAAGCCCAGGTCCTCAACTCAGCCAAGGCTCCAGGATGGAGATGTTCTCTAACACAGTTACGAAGCTCAATTTTCAGTAATTGTTTTATTCCGTCACGAGAGCCTACCCTCTCTCTTCCATCACCCTAACATACCACCTGTGCCCTAGGTCACCTCTCCTCAGGCTGTCCGGCTTCCAAAGAGGTGGGGCTGCCTATCCCAGGTTGGGGGTCTCTCACCCAGAGGCTGAGCCTTGCAATCAGGCTCCCGGGGCCTGGGGACCTGGGAACCCCTCCTCACCCCGTGGTCATTGGCTTGAAAGCAGAAGGCACGGCGACGCCCCGTCCTGCACAGAGGTGCCACTCTCTCAGGACCGGGTGGCGGCCCAGAGGTCGGGCTGGAATGTCATCCTTGGCAGGGTGCTTGGTGACAGTTCCTTGTGCCGTACAGTAAGAAATGAAAACTAAAGCACACGGACAGTCAAATCTTCTCCAGCGGGTAATTCCTCAGATAACCGTAAAATAAAATGCAAAAAAAAAAAAAAAAAAAAAAAATCAATGTGATTTGGCAAATGTTTTCTTAAATTTTAAATTAAAGAAAAAAAAACCATTCACACAGAAGAGATTCAACTTATCTGCTTTGAAGAAATATATTAAAGAAAACGGAAGATTAAAAAAAAAGCAATTACACCCCAAATAATGGTAAAAATAGATGTATCCTCTGTAAAAATCTGGGCTAATCTATGGAGTCATTCTTACCTATTCAGTATTCAGAGCATGAGGTGAAACCCCAGAGTATAAAAAAAAAAAAAAAATTAAAAACCAAAGAGATCCTGCCCTTGTGTTAAGCCACCAGCTGCATGGCTCGCTGGGGGCTCCGGCCACCGGCCGCTGGGGGCTCCAGTGTCTGGTCCCTCTGGCCCGCCAGACCTCAACTCAAGGCCTTCAAAGGTCTTCTCTGGTCCTGCTCAGTTTTGTGGCATGTTCTTCTACAAACTTGCTCAAATGTTCCAGATCTCTGTTTCCGTCCTCAAATTTAATCGGGTTCTTTTTGTCCCCACTGGGGGCGAAGTAGATGGTAGGGAACCCCTCAACTTTGTAGCGGTCGTTGGTGATGTCATTGGCAGTGGCGTCCATCTTGGCGATGACCAGGTTCTTGTGGTTCTTGTACTTCTTGCCGAGGGCGGTGTACTCGGGCTCCAGCTGCTTGCAGTGCCCGCACCAGGGCGCATAGAATTCGATGAGGACGTCCTTCTTGGGGTCCATCACAATGGAGTCGAAGGTCTTCCCCACCACGACTTTGACAGGCCCCTTGTTGTTCTTGGGCACCGGCTGGGATTTGACCACCGGCTTCAGTTTTCCTGCCGAGGAAAGCAAGCAGGGGAACGGTGAGTGCCGAGAAGGCCCTAGGCTTGGCAGCTCGGATAGGACCAGGCAACGAGGCCAGGCCTGACATGCAGGGGGACAGCGCCAGGTAGAGCCTTGCCACCTCACACTGACCCCCTGATTTCTCTAGTCTCTTCACCCCTTCTACCTTCCCAGTCCCTGCAGAGGCCAGAGGGGATGCTGATGGTCCCACCCAGGCCTGAGGGGCCAACAGGTCCCGTCCAGTGAGGCTGTCCCAGGAGAGGTGCCACCCGGCACAAAGGGGCTGCCAGGAGAGCTGGCGGTCAGGGCTGGGAAGCCTCTGCAGGCAGAAGCACAGAGAACATGGCAGATGGTAGGACAAGATCTGCCCACGACTCGGCCCACACCAGGACACTGGGCCACTGGGCTCAACCAGATCAAGAAAGATATTCTAATGCCTCAAAACAAGTGTTCCATGTATACAAAACTCATTTCTAGGTCCAAAAGACTGTTTTGCTTTAAAATATTTTTTAAAATAAGGCTCACCTTTTTTGAACGCTCTGACAAAGTCCCGGAGGGTGTCAGAGTCAAAGTCGTCAGGTTCCATGGCGAACTTCCGGCCGCCCTCGTCCAGGATGGCGGCATTGACATCCTCCCCGCTCTCACTGAGCCCCAGGTCCTTCACCTCCGTGGCGAAGTCGTCCTCATCGGCCACGGCAAAAGTGTACTCGGGGAAGTCCTTGGCCACCTCCAAGACTTTGTTCCGCCAAAACTGGGTGGCTAAAATGGGAGCGAGCACTGTGAGCTGAGCGACAGAGATCAAGGTGAAGAGTCTGCGGTTCAGGGGCGCCCGGCTGGCTCGGTGGCTGACCCTGTCTTCGGCTCAGGTCATGGTCTCAGGGTCCTGGGATCAAGCCCCGCATCGGGCTCTCTGCTCAGTGGGGAGTCTGCTTCTGCTTCCTCCCCCTCCCCACCTGCCTCCCTGCCTCCCTGTGATCTCTGTCAAATAAATACATAAAACCTTAAAAAAAAAGAAGCCTGGGGTTCAGACTCTCTGACCAGGCTCGTGCCTAACTTGGAGGGAGGAGAAGCATTTCTGAAAAGCTCCCTTTGTAAGCAGGTGGACCCATGTCAAAAGCCCAATGACATAAACCCCCACCTGCCTGAGGGTTAGTGACTGGCCTAGTCCCATCTGTGCAGCCTCTGAAAGCCTCGGGCTTTGGTGGCCTCCTCTCTCAGAGGGTTCTGGACTCTGCACCACGTTCCCCACAGGCTAGAAAAGGGCTAGTGGCACCACAGAACTAAAACTACCTTGAAGCCATCAATTAAAACTCCACCCTAGCCACCAACCTGCAAGGGCCTGGGGGCAGGATTCCTAAATGCGATAGCCCCGCAGGCAGGATGGGGGCGGGGGGGGGGGGGGAGTCCAGGTGGGGGCCTCACCAGCTCTGTAATCGAAGCTGAAGTCCACGCTGTAGTACACGACCACCAGGGGGCGCCGCGTGTACCGCTTGGCGTCGTTGGAGGTCTTGCGGTGCCCCACCAGCGGCAAGGTGTGCTTCAGCACGTGGTCCTTGATGGCTGACCCCTCCGTGGAGCTCTGCAAAAAAGCGGGGACAGATGAGGAGCAGAATTGGCGTTCCTGTCACCCCACCTTCTGCTGCCACCGCTGAGCAGGAGGCTATCTGCTCTCAAGGGCCAGGGTGGGGGAGGAGCTGTCTGAAGGTCCCTTGGGGCCCCTTTCCTCCAGTGACCCCTAAGTGAGCTTCTCGGGCCACTGCGGACACCACGTGCCCTTCTCCCTGGGCCTGTAGGTATGGGAAACCGCTGGGGGAAGGTGGGCTTCCTGAGGGCAGCAGTTCCCGCGGCTGAGCTGAGCGGAAGGATCCATCTCCCCGGAGCTGATCTTCCCAGCAGCCCCCCAGGGCCATTTCACAGAGGAGGCCAACACAGCACCTGCGGTAAAGGGAGGGAGGCCAGGTGCACCCAGTTGGAGGGCAGCCACGCTGGGCTCGTGGTTCTACTGTGGAGGCCACACCACCGTTACACAGCCCAGCTGGGTGCTGGGTAAGAACGGGGAGCCAGACAGGGCTGCGGGGCCTGGAGGCTGCTCCACCAGGGGCAGCCCTGCTGGCAGGAGGCCCGGAGGCCCGGCCTGCAGGGCTCAGCGGTCTAGCACCAGGCGGCCATCCTTGGCTCTTAAGCTTGGCTTCTAAGGCTCTCCAGGTGTTTTCCAGAAACGAACCCGACAAGGACATGTATGCGGCACCCGTGACTAGCTGGGCAAAGTGGCCTGGGGACATGGAGCTGGTGACTGCCCCCAAGGCTGTGCAGGGCCCTCAGCTCATGCTGAGGCAGATACTAAGCCAGATCCTCCAGACCCCAGCCTCAAAGTGCCCAAGGGTGGGTACTACCATCTCATGTTACACGGGAAGAAACGGAGGCATGGTCAGGAGGAGCAGCAGAGCTTGAAGTGGCTGGTGAACACGCACTCTCCACCCAGGGCACAAGGCCCCCCAGGATGGGACAGGACTGCATAACTTGCCAGGTGGGAGGGGGAAGGTGCCTAAGGGGAGGAAGCAGCAGGAATCACGCAGGGAACAAAGCACAGAGGATGTGGACCGGAGTATAAGGAAGGTGGAGAGAAAGTGCTGGAAAAGCAGGCGAAGAAGACGGCAGGGCTGTGGGGTATCTTTAGTCAGGCCGGCCTCCTGACTAAGTGCCCTCTGAAGGTGAAGTCAAGGGTAAAGCAGAGTGAGCCCAGGGCAAACCCGCTCTGCCGCCGAGCATTCAACCAGCCACAGGCCCGACCTTGAACTCGGGCAGAGCCAGCCTCACAGCAGCGAAGACCTGCTTCTCACCGCAGCGCCCCCCAACTTCCTCCTACGTGCCCTGCCTCGGTCTTCCTTCTGCTCTGAATTCCAAATCCACTTTTTTTTTAATAGTTTATTTTTAAGTATCTCTATGCCAGTGTAGGGCTTGAACTCAGGACCCCGAGATCAAGAGTCACACGCACCTCCAACTGAGCCAGCCAGGCACCCCTCCATGTCCACTTTTTTAAAAAAACTGCAGTTTACTCTGTGGTATAATGCTGACAAAGCAACATTAAATAAATTTTGCAAGAAGGGTGGTACGTAAGTAACACCAATCCATTTAAAGTAAAGAGTAAAAAGGCAGTGATGTGTGTAACAGACTAGGCCGAGCAGTCCTTAACCCTTCTGGGGTCAATGACCTCTTCAAGAACCTACTGAAAGCTACAGACCCCTTTCCTGGGAACGCACACACCACCCAGAATGGTGCTGACCGCTGGGGTCTGGGGCGCCCATCTCTGCACCCGGCTCAGCACCCATGGATGAAAGGAGAGGAGCTGGACAGGACAGGAGACAGGGCAGCCGCCGGACATCCAAGGCAGAGGGGCCCCGAGCCTGAGCGGCGGCAGACGACCAGACGCGCATGAAACTCTGAGAAGGGGCGATGGGGCTGCGGACCCACCGGAGTCCGAAAGATCCAGGGCAGCCTCTCCAACGCCCCAAGGGTTCCAGTTCACAAAAATGGATCAGAAGGGGTGGTGGCTCCCTGTGGCACACGCAGGGCTCACCCCACCTTCCCGCCACCTCCTCCAGGTCCCATGAGAGCCCTCTGCCCAAACGGCAGCGGGGAGGCGGGTGGGGGGTGGGGGGGTCACTGCTCCTGACTGGCTATGGGAGCAGAGGAGACGGCTCACGGCTCTGCATCCCAGGATCTCTATCAAAGGAAAGCTCTGGCTTTGAGAGCCTTGGTTTCCTCCAAATCTGAAAATCTGCTCACGGCAGCGCTGGGCCCCCGTGCAGCACTGAGGACATGGAGCTGCATTGAGGCACGGCCTGGGCCAAAAACTCCCTCCGCCCGTCTCAAAGTGAGTCCGTCCCTCGGAAGATGAAGGCTGGACAGGCCTGGAGGAGAAAAAAGGAGGCCGAACCCATACACCACTCTCCACATCCCGGGAAGAGAGGTCTGCCTCACTCTGTAGCTCAGCACCTGAGCCGCCTGGCTAAGGAGCCCTGGCTCAGACCCGGGAGCATGTCCTGCCAGGGAGGACGGCAGACACGCAGGCCAGAGCCACAGTGGCTGGGCACCTGAGGAGGCTGGCGCTGGCCCACAGGGGGGCAGGGGGGCAGGGGAGAGGGGAGGGAGCCGCTCTGGCCTCCCAGGTCACTGACCAGCCTGCTGGCTGCTCCTGCTCGGAGCCTCCAGGAAACACACCCTGACCGCACCGCAAGGGCCCAGGGAAAGGCACTCCAGACTCTACTTGTGTGAAGCAAAGAGCAAATTCTCTGGGCTTCAGATCCCCAGATCGCCGGGCCACGGCTCAACCAGCACCCTCATGCCCATCAGAAGCCAGAACCCTGGGGCGCCTGGGTGGCTCAGTGGGTTAAACCCCTGCCTTACGCTCAGGTCATGATCTCAGGATCCTCGGATCAAGCCCCGAATCTCCAGCTCTCTGCTCAGCGGGGAGTCTGCTTCCCCGCCACCACCTGCCTCTCTGCCTACTTGTGATCTCTCTCTCTCTCTCTCTCTCTCTCTCTCTCTCAAATAAATAAATAAATAAAACCTTTAAAATTTAAAAAAAAAAAAAAAGCAACAGCCTGAACCCACCTGAATCAGCAAGAACTGATACTACGCTGTGTGTTAACTGACTACAATTTAAAAACAAACAAACAAACAAAGCAGCCTGGGGCTACTGTGTCCCCGAGCCACCACATGTGCGCCCCCCCTCCCCGCCCCCACTCACCAGGATGTCCATCACGTGGCTCCGGGGCTCGTACTTGGACTGGAATTTCTCAGGCTGCATTATGACCAACTTCCCCGAGGAGACTTTCAGGAACTTTGCTATTTCAGTGCTGAAAGTGTGGTGGAATTTGTAATCTTCTCGCAGGTTATTCGCTGAGAAATTAACAGAACGATAAATACAGTTTATTAAGCTGCATTACCGACCTAGACTAAACTCCCAGCCGATGCCCTGCAAAGACCGGAATTAGCCCCGTGAATCCCTCAAGGACGACACCCGGAGCTGGGGTAGGCAGAACACCTTAGAGCCTCTATCTCACAAGTTCTGTTTTTAAAAAACCAAAATAATAAGCAAACCAAATGTTCACGGAACAACTCAGAGCTAATCTGTCAGGACCACTGTTTCCAGTGCTAAGAAGCACATGAAGCCACAGATGGCCCGTGAGAACAGGTGGGCACCACGAGCCACATAGTGGGTGTTCCCAATCGGCCTCTCCTCTGGTGAGAGGAGAGGTGGCTGGCCTAACTTGTGGGCTGCAGTTCTTTTGCTAAATACACCTGAATTTAAATCCTGTACAACTCTCAAGATGAAACCCCACTGTCTGAGGACACTCGAGAACGGGGTTGGCAAACTTTCTGGAAAGGCCAGATAAGATCTCCGGCTCTGCAGGCCACAGCATCCCCACCACTCAGCTTCGCACTGGGGGGTAAAAGCAGCCGGACAGCATGTAACCCGGTGCACAAGCCGCGTTCCTGTCAGCCTACTAGACCCCGGCCGGCCACCCACCCCTGCCGGACATCCCCAGGCTCGCCCCACGGTCTCCGCTCTGCTGGAGAGTCTGTGATCCGAACACCAGGTAAGGTGTCAGAGGTGTCCCCTGCGCTGAAGGGCGGGCCTCCCGACTGGTTACAGGAAACCCCACGTGTTCCGGGGGAGGTGGGAGGCTGCGGTCAAAAGCGCCAGACGGAGGCTCCAGTCACAATTCGAGACCCCCTCGTCACAGGACTGCAGGCCTGTGAGGACTCCCCTCCCCGCAGTCCCTCCTCTGCAGAAACACGGGGTCCCCCTCGCAGCCCCGGGGGAGGCTGGGCTCTCCTGCAGCAAGATTCTTGCGGACCACATCCAAGGAGATGCTAAGGCCACCGCATCCATAAAGACGGACGAGGCACCTGCGCTCCGGCACCAGACGCGGAAATGGAAATCCCCTCGACTGCTGTCTTACCGCGTGAACCTGCACTTGACCCGCACACAGTGGTTACCGCAAGGCCCTGAAACAAGCACTAGGTGGCCATCAGGGCAGTTACAAGACTCCTCTGAAGCAAAAAACGGAGCTGGCTGTGGTATGCAGGGGGGCGGAGGTGGAGGGCACTCAGGAGAACTTGACAAGGACAGAGGATCCTCAGCCTTCCCGAAAGAAAACCTCTTTCCCAGGGCCACCCGGGACAGCAAAGACACCTGCTACTAGGCAGAAGCAGATTACAGATTTCGGGATGGGCGAGTGCCACCTGCCCCTACAGGACATGCCTGTGACAGCTGTCCACCATACCGCCACCTCTCAGGACCAGCACTCCCCGGACGCTAGCCCTTCTAGGCGCTTCACCTACACGATCTCAACCTCTTAAAGTAGACGAGATTGCCAAAGTAGATAAAAGATCAAGTCCCCACCTGCGCTCACAGGCTAGTAACTGGCAGAGGCAAGACTTGAACCCAAGCCCAATTCAGAAACCCGTGCTTTGGGGCACCTGGGTGGCTCAGTCATTAAGCATCTAACCTTCAGCTCAGGTCAAGATCCCAGGGTCCTGGGGCACCTGGGTGGCTCAGTGGTTAAGCCTCTGCCTTCAGCTCAGGTCATGATCTCAGGGTCTTGGGATCGAGCCCCGCATCGGGCTCTCTGCTCAGCAGGGAGCCTGCTTCCCCCCTCTCTCGCTCTGCCTGCCTCTCTGACTACTTGTGATCTCTGTAAAATAAATTTAAAAAAATTAAAAAAAAAAATTAAAAAAAAAAAAAGATCCCAGGGTCCTGGGATCAAGCCCCACATCGGGCTCCCTGTTCAGTGGGAAGCCTGCTTCTCCCTCTCCCACTCCCCCTGCTTGTGTTCTCTCTCTCGCTGTCTCTCTTGTTGAAAAATAAAATCTTAAAACAACAACTACAAAAAAATACCCCTTGTTTTCTGGTCGAGACCCTACCCCTTGCAGAGGGGCTGGGAAGGGGCTCCTGGAAAGACAAGGAGGGAGATGAACTCGGAGGACTCTGACACACCCCGCCCTCCCCTCAGAGGTCAGGAGGACGCCGGCACAGCCGTGTGCTCAGGACGAGATCCTATCCCCCACGTGTAATCAAGGCAACGGGGAACTAACCTCCACTCTAACCCCAATCCCAGAAAGAAAAGCCTGCTCCCACAAATGCTACTCAATTCTTCCTCAGGCTGTCCTCTAAGCTGACACCCCAGGAGTTTTCCACAGAATCGGCAGGCTCCCCAGCAACCGGCCACAGCCTGGGTACGTCCGTTTGTCCAGCCCCCAGGGCCACTCCTCACCAGCATCCTGGTACTGCTGGTAGGCTGGGTCACTCTCCGCTTTAAAGACCCCAATGATGATGACGTCATCCCCATCCTTCAGGAACTCCTGGACCTGCTTCAGGGACATGATCTCCTTGGAGGGTGGCCCGGACTGCTCGATCATGTAGTCGACGATACCTGGGGGCAAAGCACTTGCCTGAGGAGGGGCTCGGGGCTCCACAGCTCTCCCTGCCCTCCACCTTCCTAGGCAAGCTCCCCCGCACCACCCCACCGAGGTAGGACTAGGAGGCAGCCTACCGTATTTTTCCCGTGGGCCGTTGTAATCAAAAGGCTTTCCCTTGCGGAAGATTTTCAGGGTGGGATAACCAGAGACATCGAACCTCTTGGCCAGGTCTGTCTCCGCAGTGGCATCGACCTTGGCCAGTGGGATTGGGGGGGAGCGCTTGCTCAGCTCCTTGGCGGCCTTCTCGTACTCGGGGGCCAGCTTCTTGCAGTGTCCACACCTACGAGAAGCAGTGAGTCCGTGAGGAAACTGTTCCAGTGTGGACACAGCCTCTCTTCTGAGGGAGGCACCGAAACCCGGCCTGTGTTCCCGAGCAACTCGGGTCGATGCAGCAGCCTCCGAAGATCTCCCAGGTAGGGGCGGGGAGCCAGGCCCCTCTGGAGGCCGGCATGACATCACCAGCACTGGTACTCCCACGGCAAGAGGATGCACACCACACACACACACACGTATGACATAGGCGTGTGACACAGGCACGAGTGGGACTGGGGCACAGGGGCGACCTATGGAAAAGGCTACGAGACAAGGGCCCAAGAAGGGAGATCCCCTCAGTTGGAGAGCTGGGACAGACAAAGACACCGAGTCCGGGGTGGCTTTGTACAGGATGTGACACTGATCTGGGATAGGAAAGACCAGGAGGAGGTGGACCTGAGCCCGCCAAAGGTGGGTGAGGAGAGGATAAGGACAGCACGCGGCCAGGATCGGAGAACACCCACCGACCAGGGCAGGCGGAGGTGGGCCTGAGCCACGGGAACTGGGAACGGAGACAAGTTAACAGAGCCCGTGTGCCTGGTGCAATCGGGCCGCTCCCACGTGGGCGAGGGCCTGGCGAACCCCGGGCCCTGCGGACCATGCTGAAGGTCCTCGGGGCACCTCGCGGCTGCGGCCCTGCGGTATGTAAAACCGTCTGCATGGAGAGGGTAACTGTTCTCTGTAGTGGCAGCAACACGTGTCTTTGCTGTCTAAGCATGTCCTGAGCAAGCGATGCGAACAAGTACTCACTGACCCCGGCTCCAGGCAACTTCGATTTAGGACCCGTCATGGGCCGTGAGACATCCTCCAACACCTTCACCACCTGACGGCTCCCCTGCTCTCCACACGCAGCAGGCGCTCCTCCCGCCGCTGCCCACCTGTCCCCTCCGTGCACGCATGCCCTACAGTGACCAAGGACAGTGCCTTGCCCCAGGGAGGCCCCGAGCCTTGGGTCACTGTTGCTCGTGCCCTGGTCAAATTCCGGACTCTGGTCTACGCCGCGCACCCTGACAAGCAGGAAGCCTGCACAAGAATCAGAATCGCTGGCTGACCTGGGTTGAAGTCCCCAAAGGAAGTCGACAGCCGTCCCAGAGCGCTGGCCGCTACACTCCCATCCCCCTGGAGGGCGGCCTGCCTCGCTCTCTCCTCCAGCGGCCCACACCTCCCTCTTCTCATGAAGCACGGGAGCCACGGCGCCTCGGCTCCCCAAGCTGCCACCTCGATCAGCCGCTCTCCCCAGCTCCCCAGCTGCCTTTCTGGCATCTTCCTCTCCCACGTCCAGGTCCCCTGCCCCACCTGATTCCTGCCCCTGCATGTTTCCCCTAATCGTCTCTGCGCTCCTCTGCCCGATCAGATGTCATCACCTACTGTCTGGGGCCAGAACTAGCTGTTTCTTGCACGTGGTGGAGACACGTAGGCCACGTCCCTGCTAAGCTCTAAGGGACTGGCCTGATTCCTCTGCAGAGCTGGGCCTTCCTGTTTACTGACAGGCACAGGCTTCCATCGAAACCGTGTTCTAGGGCCGCTGCCCCCAAACAGAGCTCGTCAGGCCCCCGCAGCCTGGCTCTGCTGTTTCTCTCCAAAAGGGGCCCGGCTGTAATGGAGGATTTGGGGGCGAGAGAGGCAGGAGGCCACAAGGTGAGTGAAGGTGACAGAAGGTAGGACAGCTGGGGGAACCCGGAGTCCCAAATACGAGAAGGGGACACGTCTAAAGCATGATGAAGCAAGGCTGAGGGTCATCTTCCAAGATTCACTCTGGAACGTCTCTGCCACAAGCAGGGACAGAACCACTGCTCAGACTCCTCAGGAGGCAGTGATGCCGGAGGAGGTCACCTGAGGCCACCAGTTACCACCGCCCTGCCCACTGTGGTGGCAGCTCTGCTCTGTCCTCGTCACAGCTCATGAACTTCCATGAGCAGCACTTCCATTCACCCCACACACGTGTCCCCTCAGGCGGCCACAGAGCCACCGCTGTCCGAGGGCTCTCGCGCGTTCTCAGCACAGATATGTGATGACAAACGTGGGACTCAGCAGGCCTGGGGCAAAGCTGTGTCCTCCAGCCACGGGGGAACCCGGGCCACCTGGTGCCCCCTGACGCGGGTTTCATTCTCCTCTGCGCCACAGGCCCATGTCCGCCTCGGCCCATCCTCTGGGAAAACCCCACTCGTCTCTGGAACTCTCCGCCCCATCGGCCTGTGCCTGGTGGGGACTGGGCAGCCCCCGTGCTCGGCTCTGCCTCCCGCACAGGGGCCTCTGACACCCCCACCTTGTGGCCAGGGGCATTCAGGATGCAGGACGGGGCCCCTCAATGTCTGGGCAGCACGGGGCGGAGTCTTACCATGGGGCGTAGAACTCCACCAGAATGATGTCTGCCCCGTCCACCACTTCATCGAAGTTCTCTTTGGTCAGCACCAGTGTGACTTCCGGAGGAGGCGTCCAGTTGGGCTGGGAGACCTCTTTGACCTTGGCAACAATTTCTGAAAGAAACCGAACAAGCCTGAGCCCGGGCAGACTCTTCTCACAGGAGTAGGCAGCAAGGAGCGGACAGAGAAGCGGGGGCCATGAAGAACAGGAAACGAAAGTTCGAGTCCCTGAAAGCCAGCCGCATCTCTGGCCAGTGCACTCCGCAGTCTGAGGCCACAGCTCAGGGGGTCCAACTCCTCCTTGTCCTTCTTCAGCTGCCCGGCAACTTCTCTGACAGCCCAAGACCCAGGTGACAAGAGGGACCCTGCTCCTGCCAGACGTGGGGCAAACCACGGGCTCCTCCCCTATATCAGACCACGCGTACCTGAGGTCTCAAGGGCGTCCCCCCCTCAGGTACAAAGACCCTTGCGTTTAGTCAAGCAGTGCAGTACCAGCACGTCACATGTCACGACAGGCGACAAGAATCGAGAACGAAGAGGGACAGCACCTCCCCTGCTGCTCAGGCTGCATCAGCATCACAAAAAAGGTGGCGGCCTCAACCCGGAGATGGACCCACTGACAGGAGTGGGACACAGAACACACACTCACAAGGCACCTGCCAAGTGGTTCTTTGGAACAGCGATGGCAAACTTTACATTTTTCTTTTTTCTTCTTTTCTGCTCTGCGCAGTCACCAAGAAGGTAGATCGGAGATCCAGACGGACATGTGCAGAGCAGCGACCCCGCGTCGTGACCCCCTTGCCCCTCTGGCCCACAGCCCTGAGCCCATCTCCGTCAGGGAGGCCCATTTACTACAACACACTTGGAACCCAGCGGCCCAGGGAGCCCCCTAGGGCAAACACTGCTCTCGAGATTCCAAGCCACCACAACTCTGGCGGTCCGACACGGACCTCCAAACGCTCGCACCTGTCCACTTTCAAACAATAAGGACGTGGCTTTCAACCCGCTCTTAGATTATGTTCCTTTACATGCTGATACAGCAAAGACACTATTCGTTAAGTAAAACAGGAAGGTACAAATGGCGATTAAGATATGCTAACAACTGGGACGCCTGGGTGGCTCAGCCGCGAAGCTTTGGGCCTTCAGCTCAGGTCATGATGCCAGGGACGGGTCCTGGAATCGAGCCCCGCATTGGGCACCTTGGTCGGCAGCGAGCCTGCTTCTCCCTCTCCCACTCCCCCTGCTTGTGTTCCCTCTCTTGCTGTGTCTCTGTCAAATAAATAAATAAAATCTTGGCGGGGGGGGGATGTTAACAATTGTGACAAACGATATACATACACATACGTTTGCTCTCATGTGTCCAGAGTATCTCTGAAGGACACAGGAGACACCTAGTACATGAACTGCCTTCCCGGAAGGGAGCTGGACAGCCAGAGTCAGGTTATAAAGACTCCTATCTACTTCTTTGTTTTTTTTTAAGATTTTATTTATTTGACAAACAGAAACACAGTGAGAGAAAAGAACACAGCAGGGGGAGTGGGAGAGGGAGAAGCAGGCTCGCTGCTGACCAAGGTGCCAAAGGCAGGGCTTGATCCCAGGACCCTGGCATCACAACCTAAGCTAAAGACAAATGCTTAACCAACTGAGCAACCCAGGCACCCCTCTTATCTACCTCTTTGAGTTGTGAACCCCGTAAACGTATGATCTAATCAGCAGATAGACAAACAAGGTGGAAGCAAGTGTTAACAACTATGACCTTTCCTTGTGCATCTGCGCCGGGTAGGATCCTTACGGGGTCACAGGAGAGGCCCTCCGCCAACTCTGAGATCAGATCCAAGTGACCCCTATTCCTCAGATGTCTAGGACATGCTATGTCCACTATGCCACAATGGGAATGGAAACTGATGGGTTTTTTCTAGTGATTAAGATATATGGTAAAGATACCACAATTTTGTTTGCTCATTTAAAAAAAAAGTATTTTGTGCCTAGTCTAAGTCAGGCAGGGATCCGTCAGGCCTGGTTTTGGAGAACCGCCTGGCTCCCCACATCAGTGGTTCTCAACACGGCGCCCTAGGCCCACAGCTCCAGGTAAGCTCTGGGAGCCTGTACAAAATACAAATCATCGAGCCTGACCTGAAACTTAGGGACCTGGGATGCTTAGCACCGGGTTCAGGACCCCACGAAGTGACTGTGACCAAGGTCAACACGGAGAAGCACTGCTCTAGGGCACCGCCAAGAACTGTGACCTCGTGTGTCATATAACACACAGGCTCCACATTTGTTTCATGGTCTGAAATGAGAAGACACCCCTCCTATCCTAAAACAACTTTATTCTGATCTCAGTTACCTGGAACATTCTGGCAGGGAGCACTCCTAGAAGCTGGTGCTCCTGGGGCCACGCCCGGCCCACTCACCTAGTCCTTGTCTCTATCATCCAACCCCCTCCCAACCTTCCAGTGGGGGGACAGTCCCAGCCCCGCCTCCTCCAGGAGCACAGGCTCTGCTCACCTTCCTGAGTCCTGGAGCCCTCGTAGTCCACAGCCTGGCCCTTCTTAAGGATCTTGATGGTGGGGTAGCCGCTCACCCCAAACCTGCCGGCCAGCGCCGACTCTGAGGTCGCATCGATCTTGGCCACAGGAATGGGAGGGTCGTGCTCCTTCAAGGCACTGGCGATTTTCTCATACTCCGGAGCAAACTGCTTGCAATGTCCACACCTGAGAAGATTTAGGGAAGGTGGTGGTTAACTGTACCCACGGAGACTTAACACGCAGCAACGTACAGAGGGACGAGGCTGCCAGGACCCGAATGACTGCAGTTAAGAGGAGCCATGCAGGGAACACAAGGAGGAGGCCAACGCGGCTGGAGTCGGGCAGATGGCGGCGGAACTCCAGCTCTGGCCTGGGCTCGTGCCTCCAACACCTCCAAACCCCCACGCTTTCGTCCGTAAGCTTCTCAAAGTTTGTCCAGGGAACCCCTCCCATGGGGTCTGTGAGGTAAAAACTGCTTTACAAAAGATCTTCCTGGTCTTCCTCACTCCCCCTCTCAGAGCATACAGTGGAGTTTCGCAGAGGCTGCCCGGCTGGCCACGGGGCAGCACACTGATGTTACCGTGGAAGGGTCAGAAATGGATTCATACGGAAATTTTTGTTTTAATGTCTACTGTGGTGACGACTGACAGCCAGGACCCACGTGAACTGTTTGGACTCACAAGACCGAAGAGTTTGAGAAGTACTGATCTGCGATCTACTGATCTACGAAACACTGTAGCCTCACGGAGCTGCTTGTATTTTACACAAAACGCCTCATGCCTGAGCATCAGGCACTGGACCAAAAACTAAGTGTGTCTTAACTATCCCGTCTCAAAAGTGAACCAAGGAGGGCAGGGGAAAGAGGACAGACAAGGGGGGATTCGGAGATCAAGAGCAGCCGCGGAGGGGACAAGGAAGGGCACACAGGATGAAGGACAGCACGAGCGGGGTGGCCGCTGCCCGCCGGGGACGCTGTGCCTTCCCACAACCCACACTGCGCCTTCCCGCAGGCCCCGCCTGGCAGGAGAGGGAGGCGGGGTGGCCTGGAGACGGGTCAGGGCAGAACCTGCAGCCAGGGACGGGTCTGTCACCCACACTGGTCTCCATGTCATCACAGGCCCACGCCCCTGCCGCAACCACCAGAGGACACGTTCCTGCTTCACCCCGCGGGCTCACCAGAGGCTGGGCTCCTGGCGTTCCTGCTCCCACACCGCCCCCCCACGGGTCTGGAGGACTGTGAGGCGAACTCATGGGAACACAGAGGGACCCCCTCGTCCAGGCTGGTGGGATGAGGACGAGGGTCTTTACCACGGAGCGTAGAACTCCAGCAGCACCGTGTCTTTGTCAGCCACAAAGTTATCGAAGTTCACGTCATTCAGGACCAGGACCCCATTTTCTTCCTTGACCTCCAAGTCATCTTCCTCCTCTTCCTCGTCGTCCTCCTCCTCCTCCTCTTCGTCCTCAATGGCGTCCTCCTTATTAGAAGAATCTGAGCGGAAAACATCCAGACTCGTTAGTAAATTGGTAACTCTCCTCCTTAAAAACTTTCCTAGAATCCCAAACCCTCCAAATGTGTCGTGAGTCCCGAGTGGCCCCTGAGGGCCACCACGAGCCGGGGTGGGGACATCAGGCCTCCCCCACCCCAGAAATTCTGCTCTGATGTTTGCATACTGGGTAGCCACTTAGGAGCTCACTTAAAGAGAGGTCCTGGTTACAAAAACGTTCGCAAAGCACCGGTCTAGAAGTTAGTCTCAATGCCCCAGCGGGACTTGAGGGCTGGCGAGGCGCCTCTGTGCACGTGGCCCTGCAGCCTGGCCCCACGTGCCTCCTGTCCAGGCTGGGAGAATCCCAACCGTCGGCCCCTCGTGCCCGTGCTGGGGTCTGATCCGTTCCCCAGCACCACTCCGCTGCCGCACCCCTAGAGCAAGGCTCCTTTATCCACATCCCAGGGCTCTGTGCTCTAGGGCACAGTTGCTTTGCGGTTACCCTGTTTGTGCTCCAGGACGAGGCTAACTTTCCCTGACACCTTCCTCTTGCTCACACACCACGCTTTCCACAGGCCAGGCCGCATTCAGTCCCCCGTGAGCAAATGGCTGCCCGGCCCCCAAAACAACACCCACAGGAAATAGGGACTCGCACTTGACGTTTCCTTCTGGAGGATGGACTGCTACTTCCATTTCTGAAAGGGGGCGGCATTCTACCTTATCTGTACACACACAGCCCCGCAGGCTCCAGTCCTTCACAGAGACTGGAGTGGGCAGGGAAGCAGGCAGGGAATTTTACTGACTTAGGGAGTCACCCCAGAGTAATCCCCAGGGCAGGAGTTATCCCACAAAGATGTTTTTTTACAGATTTACAGGGTCAACGTGCATCAAAAATATACAATAGGGGGAAGCCTAGGTGGCTCGGTTGGTTAAGCCTCTGCCTTTGGCTCTCTGCTCAGTGGGGAGCCTGCTTCCCTCTCTCTCTCTCTCTCTGCCTGCCTCTCTGCCTACTTGTGATTTCTCTGTCAAATAAATAAATAAAATCTTTAAAAAAAA
Source organism: Mustela nivalis (assembly GCF_964662115.1). Lineage (NCBI taxonomy): Eukaryota > Metazoa > Chordata > Mammalia > Carnivora > Mustelidae > Mustela > Mustela nivalis. Next base: position 6,574,432 of record NC_139031.1, on the reverse strand, counting down.
AAATACACAATAGGGGTGCCTGAGTGGCTCAGTCGTGAAGTATCCACCTTTGGCTCAGGTCATGATCCCAGGGTCATGGGATCCAGCCCTCCATTTCGCTCCCTGCTTCCCTGTCTGCCTCTCCCCTGCATGTCTTTCTTCTATCACTGTATCTCTGTCAAATAAGTAAATAAAGTCCTTAAAAACAAACAACAACATCAACAAAAAACAGTCACACAACAAATCGGACCTCGGCAGGATGCCTTGCCTGGAAACAAAGCTCTCTTCCCCAAGCACCAGAATCTGAGTTCATCTCACTACTGGCTTTCAGGGAATCTTTCGTCCAACTTCGGACACAAGCAACTGTGGGACGGCGGTTCCTGCCACCCAGCTTCTCCCGCTGTGGCCACAGCAGCCAAGTGCAGCCGCAGCCGGACAGTGTCAAGGGGCCAGTTACTCTTTCCCGAGAAGCTTCCCGGGAGATAAAGCGAGTCTGCTGGTTCTGTGCTGGGCGCGGAGGATGAAGTCAGCCTCAGGATCCGGGAGCCTCCGGGACCCGCCCCACCTTCGCCCTGCCCCTAACCAACCCACGGCTGGCTCCACAGCTACCGGGACAAGCCAGGGAACTGGTCTGGGTGGCGTGGCAGCTTTGTCCCTTTTCGTGAAAATCTACCAAGCTGCAAAATAATTACAAAAAAACAAACCAAAAACCCACCAGGGGCCACACTTCGCTCAACCCGCTCCTTAACACTCCCCGCTTAACACTCTCCCTGACTTCCACGTTTCTCTCTCCAGCTTAAGGTAAAATTCTCCTCCTTTGTGGGGGGAGGAAGCAAGGCCTCTAAAATCCCAAAAGAAAAGCCACCCGTTTGAGAAGTACAAACCAAGAAGACTCCCTGCTTCCCAGGGCCACGGCTCTCCAACACCCGCTCGCCCCTGCCTCCCTCCTCCACAGCACAACTGTAGAGAGGACCGGCCTGCAGAGGCCCCGGCCCACAGCACTGTCATCGGGCCTCCTGGAAAAGCAGGAGGGCAGGACCTGGGGCAAGATGATGGGGGCTCGAGCCCCATCTCCCCCTCTGAGGCTGAGGGCCTAAACCAAGTCCCCTTCACCTGGTGACGGGCAGCCAACACTCCACACCCAGGTCTTGGAGAATTTGAGCACACAGGGCTCTTGGGAACCTGCGTTTAACACTGGCTGGCTAGGGCTTCCAGGTGCTTCTGGAAATACTGCCTACAGCCACCCCGCAAGGCAAGAACTGAGTACTGAACTTTCCTGTGGTGGCCTGTGCGACAGCAGTCACACTGGCTTTCCAAGAGGCCATTCTGACCACCCATCACTTGAAAGTCCTACCCAGAATGACCTTGTGACAGCTGCAAATCCGAGGACTTGATGCAGGGACACTGTGCAGGTCAGGGGCCTAGAGGGCACTGCACACATGGCCTCCGATCTGGAGGCTTCCCTCGGACCGGACGGCCTGCTGAGGGCGGCTGGCCAGGGCTCAAGGGCCACACAGATGCACTCTCACTGCCTGACTGCTCCGGCCAATGCTGGAACCAGATGAACTTGCAGGCGCATGGGAAGACAGCGCGGAAGGAAAGAACGATCGCGGGAACTTACTCCGCACTTGAAGCAGAGGACCTGACGATCCGCTCAAAGCATAGGGACAGGTGAATTTTACAAAAAAAAGGACAAGCAAAGATGCCTGCTTTCCTACGCTCAGCCTGCTGTGGTCTGTGAGCACCACTAGTGACAGAGCTCTCGCGATAACACTGGGTGTCCCTGAACTACCAGGGGACAGAACTCCTAAGAATGAACTAATTTCTTGGTCCTGGTGCGGGGGGGAACCAAGGAACTTTTTCCTTTTTAAAGGATAATAAACAAAACGACAGAACCTTGCCCACCTAATCAAAGGCTCTCAGACGCGCCAGGACAAGCCGCTACCTTCCCAGTCCTTCTGAGCCTGCACATAACCCCAGGACTGGACCCTCCGCCACCTGAAAGGGCGCTCTCTATTCCTACCTCTTAGAAACCCCCACATCTCCACAAGGAAAACATCCCACATCCTAACAGGGAAACCATTTTTTCACTGGGCTTTACTTTTAGGGCTGGACCTTCTAAGAAAATTTATCTACAGCCTTCTAGCATCTTCTGGGTGGGTGCCATTCTCCTCAGTATGAGGCCGATGAAGCCTCCCACACCACCTCCACAGTGCTCAGCCCACCTGGAAAGGCCATTCCGAAGTGGTGGCCCCAGACCCCTGCAATCCTGTCCACTCTCAACAGGACCCCTGATGGAAACACCGGAGCCCTGCCCAGCCTGGTCGTAGGCAGCTCCCTCCGCCATGTCCTCGCTCTGCTCCCTCCGCTGCTCATTCTTCAGTCCCCACTGGCACCTCCAAGAGCTGGATAAACTCTACCATTAAGTCAACACTTTAGTTGATATTAAACATGGAGAAAGAGAAATCTGTTATCAGACGGATCACTACAGCTGGCCTGGGTTCCGTGCCAGGCACCACGCTGAGCCCTCAAACACAGTCCCTCACCCCTTCAGGGAAACATGACATGCACTTTACAAATGAGGAAACTGAGGCACAGACAGGGTGAGTCACCTCCCCAAGGGTCACCAAGCTACTTAGTGGAGGGTCCTGACCACTCAGGTGCTGTCTGTTGTCGCCTCAGATCGTCTCCTAACATGCCCAAAGCTTTAGGTGGAATCACTGGATAATTACTTCTCAGGAATGAAAAGAGAGGAGCTGAACACTTCTCCAGCAACACACACACGTGGATTTCCATTTAACTCTTAAATCTAAACCAATCCCAAATAAAAACAGCCAACAACCAGCATCAAAGTGTTTTTCCTTTGCTATTTTAGCTGGAAAGATGTGAAAAGCACAGCTGATTTCTCATCTAAGACACAAAAAGACCCACGACCTAAGGCTTGCACTACCAGAGTTCAATCTAGTAAACATATTCTTGGGGGGGGGGGGTTGTCTTTTGTGACACCACTGCGCTGTTTGAATCTGAAACATAAGAGACGCAAAACAAAAAACCTAAAAAGACTTAGAACATCTGCAGTGGGAGAGAAATGTCTGCAGGACAAGTTACTTCAGAAAGTGAAGGACCAGGGATGCCCTCACCTGGAAAGGGTCCAGGTAGGGACTAGACCCCTCCACCCGACCCCTCCAACCCCAGAGGACACTGCCCTGGAAGACCTGCCACGCCCATGACAACTCCAGAGGCACCTGCTCCCCAGGGCCTTCCCAGCATTCTCGGCTGTCTCCCAAACAATAAACCTGCTGGTCCTAATAACCCTTGACATGCACCTCAAGTTTGCCAGTCTCGGGCCTCTTAAGAAACCCCTCAGAACAGAATCACTAGATCAAAATCAAGACAAAACTATTACGCTTTTTAGCTATACTCCAAGAATGACCCTCCATCCTCACTGCTCCTCAAACTTTAAGGTGCCCCTGCCAAAGTTTAACTTGCATGTGAATCAATGAATAACATGCTTAAAATGCAGATTCCAGGGCTCATCACTGCAATCTGCTTTAGCATATTTTGGGACTCTTTATTTATTTATTTTAGGATTTTATTTGATGCAAAGAGTTCGCACAAGTAGGCAGAGCAGTGGGCAGAGGAAGAGGGAGAAGCAGGCTCCCCTCTGAGCAGAGAGGATCCTGGGGTCATGACCTGAGGTCAAGGCAGATGACTGAGCCATCCAGGCACCACTGGGACTCTGTATTTTAAAAAGCATCAAGTGATTTGGATAAAGGTCCCAAAACTCACATGAAAGCCACGGTCTACTTCCTCTCGGCAGGTGTCTTTGTCACCAAGTGCTGATTCTTACTTCCCTTTCTATTTGGGTTTAAACTTGAATCAGTGGCCCACACAGAAGTTACTCAATCTGTCTGAAAGGGTATAAAGTTCACACCTCCCCTACAGACGAAAAGGAGGTTTATTTATATTGGCCCAAACTGGCTGGGAGGATCCATCATCAGGAGAAAGGCCAGAGAGGAAGAAAGTTGATGCCTGTTCTCTAGGAACAGCATTCTTTTCTCGACTGGTATGTTCTGGTTATCGAAGGTCTCTTATGCCATTTGTTCTCAGCTAGCTGGTTTCCAAGAAAAATGCGGGAACCAGGACTAGTAGCTGTCTAATGTTCCTACTAGAGCCAGAGCTTTACGGGAGGTCAGATCCCTGGCACATAGTAGGTGTTGAATAAATGATCGCAGAGGGGAATGGAACCTTTGGCTTCTAAGAAACGCAAACCAAGCCGTCGTCCCTTTCTTCCTCAAACACACACCCATGAGTTATTTATTTCCAACTCTGCAAACCACGTTTTTTAAAAGACGCTTGCTGCCCGAGGCTGCCATGGAGAGCTCCTACCGGGCCTTCTCGCCCTTTCTCTAAGACCTGTCTGTTTTGAAAACAGTGGCCCCCTCTTCCTGCACGCTCCCTGGGCGTGCTCGCCTGGAAATTTTAACCAGCTCCCGAGCTCCCCCGGCCAGAAGCGAGCAGTCAACCTGAACCCAAGTACAATCCGAGCGCAGTCGGGGCGAAGGAGCCAGTCGCAAAAAAGGCACTTGGCACCCTCTCCGCGTCCTAAGCCTCGGCGGCAGGGGCTTCCGAGGAGGCCGCCGCCGCCCTCCTCTCCCGAGCTGGCCGCCACTGCCCTTCAACTCCGGCAAGTTGGCGCCAGGCGCCAGTTTCGGAAGGGCTCCGCATGAAACCCACCGGCCCTCGGTCGCGGCCACCCCGGTCCCCACGCGCGGGCCCCTGGGGCCCACGAGGCCCGGCCCGCCGCCGGCCGCTCACCTTCATCCGGCCCCCCGGCGCTCGCGGCGACCAGCAGCTGCGCCAGCGCCAGGAGCAGCACCAGCAGACACGCCTTCCGGAGCCTCATCGCGGCGGTGCGCAGCGCGGCCTCCCTGCGCCGACAGCCCCCGGGCGCTCCCGGACCTCGGGCCCTCGCCTCTGGAGCGAAACGGGAGGGAAGGCAAGAAACCCCCCAGGAAGTCCTCGCCAGCGACCGGCTGGGGGCGGGGAAGCCGCCGGCGGGCCAATCCCAGCCGCACTGGGGGCGCGGGTCGCGTGCGCCTCGCTGCGCGTCGGGGCCCGGCGGCGCCGCCCTCCGTCCCGGCCCTCCTCCCCGGCCTCCTCCGCGCGCCCCGCGGATCGCGCGTTTAAAGCTCCGAGCCCTAACGTGAGGTGCCCCCTTCTGATTGGCTGCGCCGCGGCCACCAATCAGCGGCTGCCACTCGGTTTGCCGGGAGCGCACAGGCTGAGAGAAGGAGTGAAGGAGAACAAAGGCGGCGGGCATGGGCCGGAGGGGCGGGGCGGGGCTGCGCATTGGGGCGCGATTGGCCGGCGGCGCGGGGGGGCGGAGCGGAGCTCCGGGTCGCGCCGCCAAGCCTGGCTGGAAGAACACGTGTCCTTACCGGAGCTGTGGGGAGAAGGATGTTCTCGCCACTAGCGGGGCCTGGGGAGGCTTGAGGTCGAAGCGGCAGAAGGGCCTGAGCAGGTTATACTCATGGGAAAAGAGAACGTGGCTCTTCAGTCTGTTTTGCGTTCGTGGGCTTCCTAGGTTTTTTGTGTGCTTTTGAGCAAATAAAAGTTTGTATTTTTTTCCTGGGTTAAAACACCTGTTGGCCTTGGGGGCTGGGATGAGTACGCGGTAAGATGAATCCAGACCAGAGTTCTGGAAGCTGCTCTCCATGGCTTCATCCATGAACAGACCATCAGTTGCTTGTCCAAACTTTGTCTTACGTTGTTTGTTCCTCTAGTGATGTTCCCCCAAAGTGCAAGACCAGAGGGGCAATCTAGTGGCCTACGTATATCTAAATACAGTCCAGCTTTTCCCTCTTTACAATGTAAAAGAAGAAAAGTAGGTTAAAATAATTTTTGTATGGCAAACCTGTGGTGTGTATTAGGGTTTGAGACTTCTTCCACACGAGGGGGTTAACATGCCTGAAGAGTTGGAGAAGACAAGTAGGAGGAAAAATCTCTAGTCCAGGAGTATTTTTCTGTGTATACGGACTGGGCCAGGGAGGAAGAAAGCTGGCTACTCACAGGCTTCAGCAATTAGAACATTTTTAATTTAATAAATCTTTTTAATGAATTCCTATGAACCTGATGATTCTCTCCTCAATTTGTAGGGCAGAAAGACATTCTGCAACTAACACCACCAAAATTTACACTAAGTGACTTATTCGAATGCTAGGAATGTAGAATATCAAACAGTTCAATATCATTTTATATTCATCTATTTTTAAATTTCAGTATAGTTAACATCCGGTGTTAACTTGTTTCAGCTGTATTTTTCAAAATGTAGTAGATCCATAAGAAAAAACAATTTAAAGAAAATTTTTTAAAATCGTCCTTTTAAAGGTAAAGCTTACTCAGAGATGAGATGCATTACCTTATCCCCAGCTGACCTAACTAGTCACTAAGAGGGGGAAAAAACCTATATGAGGATATGATAATTTTCCAGGAGGGGAAGACTTTGGGCCATTGGCAAAGCTAGAGTTGAACCATTTGAACCCCTTTCCTGGATGGGTGCAGTAAATGAGCTGACTATTCATTATAGTGTCAAGGCCACATAATTTCGTGACTTACAAGAGTATGGGGAGAAGCACACTAAGACAAGGGTTTGTGGAATGCTAACTGTGGGGTAGGCATCGAGTGAGGTCCAGTGACGATAATTACTGTCACTTCCCTTATGAAATTTATAAACTTGGGAAATTAGTGATCTCTGAGCACTACCTGACAATTCTGCTGAGGCAATTCTGCTGAGCATTTCTGCATGCATTCCCTCCTCCCCACCCCCACCTGCCCTCCCCCCTTAAATCCTACAATAATCCTACGGCCTGAGCATTGCTTTATCCTCATCTTACAGAGATTGAACTGAGAATTGAACAGCCTGCTCATCTAGTCCCAGGTCGCACTGCTATTGACTGTCAGAACATACGACAAGTAATGTAGGATATGAACCTTCGGACTCCAGCATTCCTGGTTTTAACAGCCCCTCTGTGATCTCTGACATTTTATTTATTTTTTTAATTTATTAAAGATTCTATTTATTTATTTGTTTGTTTATTGGAGAGAGGGAGAGCATGGGGGAGGGGCAGAGGGGAAGGGAGAGGAACAAGCAGTCTCTGTGCTGAGCTCAGAGCCCAACGTGGAGCTTGATCTCAGTGATGAGGGAGCAGGAGGCTGGCTGAGGACAAAGCAAAAGCTGGCACCTTGCACCCCCTCTCCACCCACTCCCCTTGGTAATATATGTGACATTCCTCAGGCACCCCTGACTGCCCTAAAAGAAAAACAAATAGTTAACTTGCAGAGATCACAGTCCTGCAAGGCAGGAGTCTCCCTTGGTTTACAAATGTCCTTGAGATTTACAACAAAGAAGTTACCTTATCAATAGCCCAATTTCCAAAGGCACATAACTCAATTCCTTAAGCCCTAATGTCACCCTCTCCTCCATAAAAACTGTAGGAGGCTGAGGTAGAAGGAAAAGTAAATAAAGTTAAGTTTCTTCCAAACCTAAATCTCACTAACAAGGACGCTTGATAGCAGGAATGTGACATTCCACCAGGAGACCCCCTATTGTCTTTATGTTAGTGCCTCATTAGAGGGAAAGTGGCCTTGGCTTGATAGTAACCAGGTCTTCAATATCCTGACAGTCTTGGGGCGCCTGGGTGTCTCAGTGGGTTAAAGCCTCTGCCTTTGGCTCAGGTCATGATCCCAGGGTCCTGGGATCAAGCCTGCTTCCTCCTCTCTCTATGCCTGCCTCTCTGCCTACTTGTGATTTCTCTCTCTCTGTCAAATAAATAAAATCGTTTAAAAAAAAAAAACTTAAAAAAAAAATATCCTGGGGCGCCTGGGTGGCTCAGTGCGATAAGCCTCTGCCTTTGGCTCAGGTCATGATCCCAGGGTCCTGGGATTGAGCCCCGCATCGGGCTCTCTGCTCAGCAGGGAGCCTGCTTTCTCCTCTCTCTCTCTGCCTAGCTCTCTGCCTACTTGTGATCTCTCTCTCTCTCTGTGTGAAATAAATAAATAAATAAATCTAAAAAAAAAAAAAAATCCTGACAGTCTTCTTTACTCCAATAGCCCTTCTAAACACCCCTTTGTCCTCACCTACCCAACTCCTGTGTATATAACCAGCCACTCCTCACAGGCCCTGGGCAGCAGCATCTCCGTCTGCCCACGGGTCCTGTCCCCGTGCTCTAATAAACCACCTTTTTGCACCAAAGACGTCTTAAGAATTCTTTCTTAACCCTCGGCTCCGAACCTCACCCCACCGAACCTCACCTAGGTTCAAGAACTTCATCATCAGGACTTTGAGATCATGACCCCAGCCCAAAAGGAGAGTCAGCTGCTTAACCAACTCTGCCCCCAAGGTGCCCCTCTGATATTTCATAAATGAGTAGGCCTTATCATCTACTCTTCTTGCACATTTGTCAAGACGTCATGGAGAAACCTCTCATGCCACAGAGATACAATGTGAATGGGGCCCTGTCTTGGTTCCTCTGGGCCGCTCTCACAGGAGTCCACAGACTGGGTGGCTTATGAACACTGAAAGCTTATTTCCCACAGTGCAGAGGCTGCAAGGCCAAGGCCAACGCTCCGGCAGATTCCAGGTCTGGGAGGACCACTTCCGGGTTCATAGATGCCATCTTCTCACTGTGTCCTTGAGTGTCATGTTGGACGGGGCCAGGGCGCTCTCTGGGGTCTCTTTTATATGGACACTAATCCTGTTCCTGAGGGCTCCCCTCCCTCATGACCTAATCACCTCCCAAAGACTGGCTTCCGGAAACCATCACAGTGGGCATTAGGGTTTAACAGATGAAATGGTGGGGGGAGGTGCCCATCGACAGTCAGTAACAGATTCCTTTGAGTCAGGCAATCCCTGGCCATCTCTCCTGAAGGGAGAAAAGCAAGGTTCCCTGTGAAAAGAACAGATTTTTCAGTCTTGCCATCTCATGCCCAAAGCTAATATATACTCTGAAGATGGTATTTTTACATAATCTCTAAAGAATTCTGTTGAAGAAATAACTCTATAGTCATAGGCTTGACGCAGCGAATCGGCCCATTTGGGGATCTGACCCATCACTTTATTCTCACTACTCTGGTGAGTATTGCGCTTGAGCTGATTAGCTACCGATACCCAATAAAGAAACCCCATTTGGGTTTACGGTCATTTCCAATGAGAGAAGTCTTTGGCCACTGGTAAATGAGAAAGTTAATTTCACAAGCTTGATGCTCCTTGGTATTTTAATACAGAATGATCTATTGTGGCTTTTTTTTTTTTTTTTAACCTGGTGGCCCTGTGGAGTAAGCAGCTGACTCTTGACTTCAGCTCAGGTCGCAATCTCAGGAACATGGGATTGAACCCTGCCACGGGCTCTGTACTCAGCTCGGAGTCTGCTTGAGATTCTCTCTCTTCCTCGGGCCCCGCCCTGCTTTCTCTCTCTCTCTCATAAGTAAAATAAAATAAAATAAATCTTTTTAAAAAATAAAACTGCAAAAGCTTGTGCACCTGAAACAAATGTAACATAGTGTGTCAAATGTATTTTAATATCAAAAAACTCACAGACACAAAAATATTATGAAGATTTAGGGCAATGCTCTCGGGTCCCCTCCCTCTTCAGGAGCTTTGTATTATCACTTTACTATCACTCAATAAACCTTGCCTTCCTGCCCACCAAAAAAAAAAAAAAATAACAACAATAATGGTGGTTTAAGCCCTACAGATATTTCACTTACATGGTTTTAAGCAGTATGAAATAGTTGGTAATTTTTAAAAATCAGCATCATGTTTTGATCTTTTAAAAAACTGCAGAACCATTGAGCTGAATAACATTAAATTGTTACAAAAGCTGATTTTGTTGTCGTAGTATGAAAAGCTCTAAGAGAAACATATTCTGTAGGCGTTCAGTTCTCAAATGAGCTATGGTTTCTCCAGTTGGTCAATCAAAATATTCTGAAATTCCTTGAAAAATTTTGGGATACGCCCTATTTTTTCTGCTGTATAACTATGCACGGATCATATAACAATAAGCTCTCTTCCATTTTCACAGCACTGGGATATAGCCACGGAAGTAACTTTGTTTGTAGAAAAATGAGATTTAAATTTTAAATTTGACACTTGTACGTAAGGAAATTATTGTCAACCTTGTTAAAGCTGAAACATGGACAGGTGAAGGTTATCAAACATCTGGTTTTTTTTTTTAATTTATTTATTTGACAAGAGCGAAAGCAAGCACAAGCAAGAGGAGCAGCACAGGGAAAGGGAGAAGCAGACTCCCCACTGAGCAAGGAGCGCGATGCAGGACTCCATCCCAGGACACGACTGTGGCCCTAGGGAGCTGTGGGTTTTGTGTGCCAGGTCTCTGGGTAGAATCCTTGTGGAATTCTGGAGATAGATCTGTGCGTATCCTCCTATGCTTAAGAAACCTGACTGGTGGGGCGCCTGGGTGGCTCAGTGGGTTAAGCCGCTGCCTTCGGCTCAGGTCATGATCTCAGGGTCCTGGGATTGAGTCCCGCATCGGACTCTCTGCTCAGCAGGGAGCCTGCTTCCTCCTCTCTCTCTCTCTGCAAATAAATAAATAAAATCTTTAAAAAAAGAAAAAAAAAAAAAAGAAACCTGACTGGTTGTTCAGTCAGTCTTTGTACAGAACTCTTCCCTTGCCTTTGAACTCTGACTTTGAAAGTCTGCGCCCTCTGTGCTATGCATACCTGATCTTCTCTGAAGCACCTTGTGGGGGACAAGTTGCCTTCTCCATTCTAGAACCTATGTAAGTTACAGCACCAAGGATTCAGTGCCCTGAACCTCAGGGAGGTTGTTAACTTCGTCCCCAGATTATTACTGGCATTGATCCTGGAGACATACTTGATATACCAAGGTGGAGGGCAGTAAGAATAAGGACACCAGGAAGTCCACGGTCAGTTATGCAGCCCGTGACTTGGTGGATACCCTCTAAATAACGGAGAGCAGATGGAACCAGACACGTCGGGTCCTCTCGGCTGTGTTACTGTCACATCCTCAACCTGTGTGTGGTGCCAAAGGGAGACTTTGGGATAAAGCTCATTCTACTTTCATAAGTAAAGGCAAGAACATTTATTTAAAAAGAGGACAGAATTAAGAGAGGAGTCTAGGAAAAGGATAAAAGAGCTTCCCGAATGAAGAGAATTCACTGAGAAACAGGTCCATTTTCCAAGGAAACCTGTATTGGTCGAGGCACATGATGCCTGGGTATGGCTAGCAATCTTCTCGAACGAGTGGATGTCAAGGGACCGAACTGAGTTAGGTGTTAAGGCAGGAAGTAGTCTGTGCTATTGTCATGGCTTTTCCGGAGCTGATTTAACTTTTATTACAGAAAGTCTTAAAGGCTGAAATCAGAGAATTCTATATACTGTCAAGTTCAGGAGAGAACGACACTGGACCATGAGAAAGGGATCACATCAGGATCCAAACTGGTCCAGTATCCGATTAGATAATCTAATGGGACAATTTAAGTCCCCCCTCTGGATTCATTGCTTTATTTAGGTACCTACAGAAACATCTCCATGACTCAGACCAACGTCAACTAAAATAAAATATCCAAGATTCCCGTCTTACTAATTACTTTAAAAATCATCTATTTAACAGGGACACCTGGGTGGCTCAGTCGGTTTAAATCATACCCTGGGGGCACCTGGGTGGCTCAGTGTGTTAAGCCGCTGCCTTCGGCTCAGGTCACGATCTCAGGGTCCTGGGATCGAGTCCCGCATCAGGCTCTCTGCTCAGCAGGGAGCCTGCTTCCCTTCCTCTCTCTCTGCCTGACTCTCTGCCTACTTGTGATCTCTCTCTGTCAAATAAATAAATAAAATCTTTTAAAAAAAAATCATACCCTGATTTCAGCTCAGGCCGTGATCTCAGGGTGGTGATACTGGGGTTGTGAACTCCAGTCCCGCATTGGGCTCCACACTCAGTTCGGAGTCTGCTGGTCCCTCTCCCTCGGCTCCTCTCCCCTGCTCTAAAACAAACAAACAAACAAAATCTTTTAAAAAATCTATTTGACAGTCTAGAACTCTCATTAAATCGGTGAATAACCAACCCAATGTCTTTCACTCTTAGACTAAGGGAGAGAACTGTGTACGCTCACAGGTAGTCCTTTCCCAACCTACAGCTAGAAACCTAGTGACCTTTTTGAAAGTCTTGGTTTATTTGCGCCTGTGAAATAAAGCCAGAAATAAAACCAATATAATGCCTTTCAGAGTCTTCTCTTAGGATGTGACATATATGACTTCAACACTTTACTGAACATCTTAACTACTCAGAAATCAGTTGTAGCTACCCCAAACATTAAAAAACAAACACAAAGCAAACCAAAAAGTATGGTCCATGTTTCTAAATGGAAATAACAATTTTTTTTATCAACTTTGAAGTTTTATATTTTAATATTCATTATCAACAAGGCCAATAGTGTGTAAATACCATTGGTTAAACAGAAGAGAAACAGAGTCTGAAGGCAGTTGTAAAATTAATAAAATAAAATAGTCAAATATAACATAACATAATTTTAACAGAAGTTTATAACTTAATAACTTAATTTCCATTCCTGGATTTTTATTGGTGGTTGAATGTATAAGAGGCTTGTCAATATCAAATAAGGAAAAAATGATGATAAGGAATAAATGATGACTCTAATATATCAATTTCAAAATACAAATACTAAAAGACAATGCCTCTTAACCAGCCTTTGTTTTAGAGTTATCTTGGGGGTTTTGAAAAATACAGAAGGCTGGGACGCCTGGGTGGCTCAGTTGGTTAAGCAGCTGCCTTTGGCTCAGGTCATGATCCCAGCCTGGGATCGAGTCCCAGTCCCACATCGGGCTCCTTGCTCCGCAGGGAGCCTGCTTCTCCCTCTGACTCTGCCTGTGCTCGCTCGCTCTCTCTCTGACAAATAAATAAAGAAAATCTTAAAAAAAAAAAGAAAAGAAAAATACAGAAGGCAAGTTGCACCTTAACCTAATAAATCAGGTTATCCAAGGTGGTAACTCCCATTTTTAAAAAAATTTATTTTATTTTCTTTATTTTTATTTTTTATAAACATATAATGTATTTTTATCCCCAGGGGTACAGGTCTGTGAATTGCCAGGTTTACACACTTCATAGTACTCACCATAGCACATACCTGAGCCAGCCAGCCAGGGGCCCCTCATGTGAAGGTCTTAACTTTCTCCTTCTGAAACTGCCTTCTTTCATAGACCACATGGACCTCTTTGTGGAAAGATACATTCCTTTCCTCCTTGGCTCTGTGAGCCCAGCTGACCTGCATTTTTATCAGCTTCTAGTCTACTTGGGCAGCGGCCATCCCCTTGTCATGGGGTCGAGACTCAGCTGAGGTGCCAGTTTCTCTGCGGCAGTCTCCCTGGCCCCTCCAATTCTGGTCCAGTGTCCTTCCAGTGCACTGCCCCCCCCCTGGTGCTCTCCCCCTGGCCTGGCACTCATTCCACTGGACTGAGTATCTGCCCCTGTATTCCTCTTTCTGCCCACGAGACTGTGAGCTTGTGAGGACAGAGACGGTGCCTGGCCATATCAGTGCCTGTCGGATGCACAGGGCTGCTTTCCTTCCTGCTGATGTGCTTTGACCTGGTACTTTGCAAACATCCACTTGTGGTTGTCACACTGTGCTGTGATTGTTTATGATCCCAGTGAAATATTCTGAATTTTTTAAAAAAGATCTATTTATTTATTTGAGACAGAGAGAGCACTAGTGTGAGCAGGGGGAGGGGCAGAGGGAGAGAGAGAAAGAGAGAGAGAGAGAGAGAATCTCAAGCAGACTCCCTGCTGAGAACAAAGCCCAGTGAGGTGGGGCCTGATCTCACGACCCTGAGATCATGACTTGAGCTCAGATCAAGAGTCAGATGCTCAACTGACTGAGCCACCCAGACGCCCCTACCTACTTCTCATTTTATAGCAATAGAATCACCCTTATTGAAATGATTACCAAATCTATAACTCTAGATTCACTGTCGGGGTTAATTTCAGTCATGTTACATTATCTCTTACGTTTTTTTCCACTTCCACATTGATTTGTCTTGTCAACTAACCCATTTCCATGAACGGTGTCTCTGCCTTTTCCTTGCCCTCGTCTTTCTCTTCCCTTCCTTTCTTGAACCACTCCTTTCCAAAATCACTACATGGAGCCCAGTGAGGTAAGCGTCCCCACCAGTGGGAGGATGGGGGGGATTGGGGCAGTCCAGAGCAGAGCGTCAGAGCAGCAGGGATGATCAGGGCAGGGAGCAGTGGCCACGTGGGATGGCTTACATACAGGGGGGCTGGCCAGATAAGTAAATATATTAAGAATAGTGAGCGCAAAGCTTCTTCTTCTTCTTTTTTTTTAAGATTTTATTTATTTATTTGACAGACAGAGGTCACATGTAGGCAGAGAGGCAGGCAGAGGGGGAGGGGGAAGCAGGCCCCTGCTGAGCAGAGAGCCTGATGCGGGGCTCCATCCCAGGACCCTGAGATCATGAGATCATGACCTGAGCCGAAGGCAGAGGCTTAACCCACTGAGCTACCCAGGCGCCCCTACTTTTTTTTTTTTTTTTTTAAGAGTTTATTTATTTGAGAGAGAGAGAGTGAGACAGAGCATGAGAGAGAAGAAGAAGGTCAGAGGGAGAAGCAGACTCGCTGTGGAGCTGCGGGACTCAATCCTGGGACTCCAGAGTCATGGCCTGGGCCATCATTTTTTAAAAAGAGAAAGGGAAAGGAGTGTACGTGTAAACATGTGTCTGCTATACGTATGCATGTCCTTGCTCAAGCCACTAAGACAGCCTGGGAGTAGCAACCCTCGAGTGGCAATGAGCACAGCTAACACCAGACCTTGGCTTCTAATCCACTGCCCGCCACAAGAAACCAGGGCTCCTCATGGAAATGTTGGGCTCCAATGCTCAGTCAGGGAATCTAGGAGATGTGCCTGGAAGGGCTTGTGCCAGAGAACAAAGGAAGTTGCTCGAGAATGATGGGAAGGGGTCAAAAGGACACAGAAACCCTGTGAAGGGGAGCCCCCACAGGCCAAACTTGGGATAATTAGAGCAAATTGCAATAAATACAGATAGGAAAGGATTGTAAACCATTGGATAAAATAAGAATAAAATAGGAAACTGTGAGTCCACGCAGATAAAAAATATATAGCTAAATTGGGGCGCCTGGGGGGCTCAGTTGGTTAACCCTCTGCCTTCAGCTCCTTGTGATCTCAGGGTCCTGGGATTGAGCCCTGCATTGGGCTCTCTGCTCAACAGGGAGTCAGCTTCTCCCTCTCACTCTCCCTCTGTGCTCTCTCTTCCAATAAATAAAATCTTTTAAAATATATATATATATAGCTAAATAAATGAAAAATTTGATGAGGAATGGGATATTTGCATGGTTTCAAAGTACAGCCCCACAAAAGCACCACATGTTTAATAATAACAAAGAAGAAAAAAAGTAACTTCACAGAGGAGAAATCTGGCAGATACTACCTTAACTAAGTGATCAAGGTGAACATCATCAGTAACGGAATGAATCAAAATCACGTGCAGCGAGAACATAGCACAGCTCCCTGCCATGGGCAAATAACCCAAACCACATCCCAAAGACACAGCAGACACACCCAATCTGAGGGGCATTCTACAAACAACTATCCTGTATGCTTGAAAAGTAGGAAGGTCCTGACGGCTTAACGTTGTCTCTCTCTCTCTCTCTCTCTCTCTTTTTTTTTTTTAAGATTTTATTTATTTATTTGACAGACAGAGATCACAAGTAGGCAGAGAGGCAGGCAGAGAGAGGAAGGGAAGCAGGCTCCCTGCTGAGCAGAGAGCCTGATGTGGGGCTTGATCCCAGGACCCTGGGATCACGACCTGAGCCGAAGGCAGAGGCTTTAACCCACTGAGCCACCCAGGCGCCCCATCTTTTTTTTTTTTTTTCTAGAAACTTCCTGGGGGCCGAACAAGCAAGCTGCAACACCTGAATATTCTTTCTACTGCCCACGTTCCCAGGCTACATGCTAGTAGGTACCTGCTCTGAGCCACAGGACTCAACAGGTGACCGTTACTACCTAGTGAAGACGGTCAACTTCTCAGACCAGGACACTCATTACGTCCCTCCCTTCCACGTTTTCATCTTTACTACTTACAAACTCCCCTTCTCTCAACAATTTCCTTGTCTCTTGGGACCCTATTTGGTAAGAGGAAACTCAACTCCAGACACCTTAAATAAGAGGGAGATGTCTCTGGTTCGCATAACTGGAGAGCCAGGGGTGGTAGGAGTTCAGGCACAGTTTACTCCAGGGCCCAACAGGAAGAACAGGAAGAGGTTTCCCGGTCTCTCAGTTCTGCTTCCATGTTGGTTGAGCAGTTCTTAGGGCCACATCCTTCCTCATTCCTACCCAGCAGGAAAGAGGGTGTTTCCCCCCATGTAAGTCACCCTCACTGAATAGAAAAGTTATGACATGATTTTCAAATAGTAAAATTGCAGGCATTTTCTCTTCTCCCTGCAGAAAAACCCTAAGGGGCTGGAGAAAGGGGATAACTTTCCGTGCAGTTACACTCTTTCACGCCTGTGTGGATCACTTCCTAAACCCCTGCTGAATCTTCAACAGCAAGTGACTCAAAAATAAATGTACATGACTTTAAAAGTCATTGGAGGGGGCGGGTCAGAGAATCCTACCTGGACGTCAGAGTAGAGTCTGGCCAAGCAGAAAACAGAATTGCTGAAACCTGGTTGGTCTTTGACTGATGAATTACTCTCAAATGTTCAACAAAAACACATCAGGCCTAGAGAGATCAGTCTCATAGATATTCCTCATAACATGTGTGAAAAGTTCCTTCTTGGGGTGCCTGGGTGGCTCAGCTGGTTAAGTGTCTGCCTTTGGCTTGGGTCATGATCTCAGGGTCCTGGGATTGAGTCCCGAGTCGGGCTCCCTACTCTGCAGGGACCCTGCTTCTCCCACTCCCACTGTTTGTACTCTCTCCCTCTGTGTCAAAAAAATAAACAAAACCTTTTTTTAAAAAGTTCCTTTTTTTTTCCTTGAGAGAGAAAGAGAGCACTCATGGGGAGATGGAGGGTGGGCAGAGAGAGAGAGAGAACCCCAAGCAGGCTCCACGCAAAACATGGAACCCAATGTAGGACCAAGCTCACAACCCTGAGATCATGAACCAAACCAAAATCAATAGATGGATGCTTAACCGACTGAGCCAACCAGGTGCCCCGTGAAAAGTTCCTTCTTCCGCTCATCCAGATTCTCCTCCTTCGATGCTTAGAAACAGATGGCTACATCATCAAAAGGATACTGCTCCCTCGCACCACAAACACATCTGTTTTAGTCTCAGGACGGCTCCACACCTGTCCACATCAGAAATGTTTAGAAACCTTCTACTGTTCCTATCATTAAGGGTTCTGACACGGATCTTGAGAAGCCAGACTTTTCAATGTGTAAGACAGGCGAGGCTTTGATGACATAATTCCAGGAAGAACTTTTTTTTTTTTTTTTTTTTTTTTTTTTTTTTTTTTTTTGTAAGAGAGAGAGAGTGAGAGCGAGCACAGGCAGACAGAGTGGAAGGCAGAGTCAGAGGGAGAAGCAGGCTCCCTGCGGAGCAAGGAGCCCGATGTGGGACTCGATCCCAGGACGCTGGGATCATGACCTGAGCCGAAGGCAGCTGCTTAACCAACTGAGCCACCCAGGCGTCCCTCCAGGAAGAACTTTTGACTCTCCTGGCCCTCCTTCTACAAGTTAACAGACACTTCACACAAACAAGACACTCACCCTGGCAGAGGTGGAATGTTGAATACGTAGGTTCTCATTTCATAAGAAGAATATGTGTGTCTTGGAGGGACTCATAAGGGAGTCAGGCAGTGGAACTGCCACAGACACTCGTTTCTAACTGGAGGAACACAACCTGAAATGGATAGTTTGACTCAATTAAATAAGCATTTGAGTACATACCATAGGACACCGTCACATCCTATAGGATGTAGTCATGTCAACAAGGTACAGTATTGAGGGATAAAGGATGCATAGAATTGTCTTCAACACTTTCCAGGAGATATCTTTAAAACACCTGTGTTTACGAGAAAGAAATACAGAAAGTTATGTCTACAGAGACTTCTACATTTGTACTGTTTCATTCCACTAAAAATGAAATTTAAATTGAAAACTGATCATTTGTCCCAAGAACACATTACAATTGTCAGAAAGAAATGACAGAATGTCAATTATCTTCGGCACCAGAAAATCAAAATATCATTTCCCTAGCAGGTGACGGAGAGGAATAAGGAAAATTTCCTATAGCGTCCCAGTTACTTGAAAAATGTGGAACAGGAGCTTGATAAGACAGGCGCAACCCAAGAGAAGCAATATTATGAATATTATTAATATTTGTGAAAGGAATGGAATCCAAACAGATATTTGTTGAAGGAGAGGAAGGAAAGCATAGAACTGGAATTCAAGGAACGGAAGTTGTATTATAAGACACTTGGAGCAAGTCACTTCAACCTCTCTGTAAGTCACTTTCCTCACCCATAAGAGGAGGGTAGTAGATTGTGATTACGGTCACCAAGGATTCTATTTTTAATACTGCGTGTTTGTGTGTGTGTGTGTGTGTGTGTGTGTTAGTGAAAAAAAGCAGTAAGAAATTGTCATGTTTTTGGAAACGTTGTTTCAAATTAGTCTAAGTATCAGGAAAGTGAATTACTGTCACCCCAGGGGTGGGGATGGGGGTTCTTTCAAAAACTTCAAACTAAAGAGTTGCGACCGTCATTAGCATTTCCTAAAGAATTGTTAAAAGTGACAGGGCCTAAGACTGCAATTTAGAATTGTCCTATCGTATGTCCCTCTACAGGGCTGAGCCCTAATCTCCTCTGCTACCCTCCTTCTCCCGCTCTGCCCCTCACCAAATGCAAGCTGAGCTTCAGGGAAACTGCAACACTCAGGGGCCCCGGGGCTGACTGTGTGCAGGACTCTCTCATTCATTAACTCACTGAATCATCCAAGCGACCCCACACTCGATGGGTAAAAAATCAGTCTCTGCTTTATGGAACTCGGTCTGGGCTGAGCGCACGGATGTGCCTGCACCGCCCTCTCCCGACCCCAGGACGCGAGCTCGGGCTGGACTGCGGGACCATGCCTGCAGATGTCACCGTCCGAGCGACCAGGACGGCGCCTCCTACCTGCCGGGACCCCCCGTCCGCCGCCCTCCTGCGACCGCGGGCCGCCGCCTCTGCCCCGCGGAGATGTCACCGCTCACACCCGATGGCTCCTGCAGCGCCTGCGTGGTCTGAGACCCTGGGCTGAGCCGCCGGTGCCACCCCCGGGATGGTCTCCAGCCGGAGTCCCGGCTTCAGTCGGGCGCGGGTGGCCGGGCCCTCGGGCCGAACCGCCGCGGCTGTCCCCGCCCTGCAGGATGTGGCCCGGGAGGTCCAGGCGGGGGAGAGGCCGCTCCGGGGGCGGGGCCTGCGCCCGTCAGCTCCGCCCCGCGGCGGCCGTCGCCCTGGAGATACGCAGGGGGTCCTGGGAACGTTACCTTCCCTGCGCGGGAACTGGGATCCCACAGCGCCGCCTGCCGGTAGGAGGAGTAGATTGCTCCGGCGACCTCGGGCCGCTCTGTGCATCCTTGAACGGCAGCATCTGGATCTCCCAGCTCTCTGGACTGGGAGAACTGGAATTGCCCCATTTTCTCCACAGTTATGACCTTTCCTCCTTTGAGGGCTACACAAGGTTACATCTGAAATCGATCACATATAAGTCAGGGAATTAGATCCTGTACAACGTTCCGTTTTCTGCTTCCACTGTTGCCGCCCAGATTGCTGCTCGAAATCAGCTTGTCCAGCTCTCTGCCGCTCACCTGTCCGCCATGGTGGGTTCAATGTTCCGTCGTTTCGGGATGGGTTTGGGCTGCCTTGGGCTCAGACAACCCCTCCAGCTTCTATGAGGACCGAGGAGGGGAGGGGGCGTGATAAAGGAAGGCAAACTGGGGAAGGTGCACTATGGTCAAAGGTGGGGGGTGGATTCCAGGACTCTGAGATCATGGCCTGAGAGGAAGGTAGATGCTTACCCGACGGAGGCACCCAGATGCCCCAGGAAACGATTACTTTAAAAGAAAATTGTAATATCCTAGCTCTCTATTGGTTACAGTAAAGAAATCTTGTGATAAAGGTGGGGGGGAGAGCAGGAGAGACTTAAACCATATAGTACCCAGCTTATAGACAACAGGCTAAGGGGCGTCTGAGTGGTTCAGTGGGTTGGGGGCCTCTGCCTTCGGCTCAGGTCATGATTCCAGGGTCCTGGGATCAAGCCGCGCGTTGGGCTCTCTGCTCGGCGGGGAGCCTGCTTCCTCCTCTCTTTCTGCCTGCCTCTCTGCCTACTTGTGATCTCCGTCTGTCAAATAAATAAATAAATACATACATACATACATACATACATACATACATACATACATAAATAAGAAAGAAAGAAAACAGGCCAAAAAGAGTTTTCTGGGAAATGCTAAGGCAACAGGAAGCAACAGAAAGTGCTCATTCAAGGAATACCTTACATAACTTGTCACGGACTTTGGAGGTTAGAGATAGTCTAGTTTCCCTTAGAAATTTCCTACTGTGACCTTCACGAATTCAGCCAAGTAAATTTCCATCTCTATTTTTTTGCTTATGCCTCTAAAATAAAATCTTTTGTAGAAAGTGCTTCCTATTGTCCTAAAATTCTCACTGAATGTTTCCAATGTCCCCTTTCTCTCATAAATTTTGGGGATTTGCTGTGCAAATTCCTCTTCAAATTTCTCCACCGGTCAGAAATGTCTATTCCTTGAGATACTCAGCACGGCTTACTGAGTTTGTTCTATGTAAGACATCCTACCAGGTGCTACTGGTGATAATTTACTCCCAACAGATCAGTTTTGCAAGGATTCAGGTGACTCATATTTTCATGTTTCTCCTCTAATTTCACCTATTCTCTCTTAGCTAATGAAAAAGCCATCAGATGTGAACCCCCAACTCTAAACCAAATTCCATTTGTAGTAGCAACCTCTCTTCCTCTCCTCCAGTTACTAGGGGAAAGGGTCCCTCTCCCACGGAAGGCCCATTCCTCCACCTGCTGGTCTGTCTCTGCTCTCCTACATCTTCACTCTCCTCCTTTTTCAGAATCCTTCCCCATTAGCAGGCAGATTTGCTCTAGTATCAGTAACTTTTCCAGCTACTGTCAATCTCTCTGCTCCACTTTAAACTGAACTTCTGGAAAGAGTTCTCTAAACAGCCTATCTCCAATTCCTTATTCACAACATGCACCAGTCAGCCAAGGTCTGCCTTTCTGCTCCAACACAAAGGAAAGTGTTCTTGTCTAGGTCATTATCTACCTTGATGTTGTCAAATCATCTGCCCATTTCTTTCCTCTCACTGCACCGAACTTCTTAGCAGCACTCATCTTTGTTGTCCTGCTTCTTGGAATATTCTCCTTGCTTGGTTGATGAGGCACCGCTCCCTCCTAGGATCCTCCCATCTCACAGGTCCCTCCTTTTTGCTCTCTTTCCCTACTTCTCCAAATCTGTTGGCTCTCAAATTATTAGGGTTACTGAGGTTCTGGTCCTCCGTTCTCCTTTATCTACCCTTGAGCTCTAGGTGATCTCAGTGCCAGGGAGTTTAAGTATTTAATGCTGATGACCAAGTTTCTCTCTCTAGTCCAGACATCTGCTCTGAGCTCCAGACTCAGAAATCTGTTAAGCAACTCCTCTTGCATCTTTCCCTTTGCCTTCCTGGTGCTGCTGCTGGTGGTAGTGGATGGAGGGCCTGACCAGTCACTGATAGACTTTCAGTTAATTGGCCTGGTCTTGCCCTCCATCCTGCCTGGCTCCTGGGCTGAGCATCTGCTCAACCAATCACACTCCTCCAAGACTCAGTCCCCTTTCTGCCTCTTCCTGCTTGTGGCAACTCCTCTTTCCTTTACTAGATACCATTCTGCCAATAATTTTCTGGAATCTGTTGAGCTTTCTCATCCACTAATGGTTTCCTCTGAGTTCTCTTCATGGTTGTGGATTTATTAAAAAAAAAAAAATTCCTGGGTGCTTGGGTGGCTCAGTGGGTTAAAGCCTTTGCCTTCAGCTCAGGTCATGATCCCTGGGTCCTGGAATCAAGCCTCACATCGGGCTCTCTGCTCGGTGGGGAACCTGCTTCCTCCTCTCTCTGCCTGCCTCTCTGCCTACTTGTGATCTCTATCAAATTAGTAAATAAAATCTTTTTAAAAATTCCTTTGCTGTAATATTACTGGGATATCCAGAGGCAGAAGACAAATATGATTGTGTTTGGTTCCCATCTTGAGTCAAGATATTGACTGGGCTTTTGTGAATAGGATCTTTTTCTTAGTTGTAATGGTTATTTAGGTGATTTTCTCAGATGATCCACATATATGATGATAGAACATGCTTTGTAATGTTAAGTAATAGCTCAGCAGAGACCATTGCCCTCTTGATCTTAATGGGATTAAAAAAAAAAACAACAACATTCTATCCCTTTTGATATGGGTCAGATTTATGATTCATTTGGAGGTGATAGGATTATTTTTTTGGATACTTGTAGGCATCTTTCCTTATTCTTAAAATTCAGGGATTTCTGCAGGATATCTCAGCATGGGTTTTTCTTTTTGGGTATTTTGGGCAGGATAGAAAAGGAAGAATGTGAACCTGTCCTTATGATACCTTCTTTTCCAGAATCTCTCTCTTCTTTAAGTCCCACTATGGGACCTGTTTTCCATGTTGAGAGTGAGCAGCCTAGAGTTCTTGGGTTTAGTTGTATCTTACCCTTTTTCTCGACATCTTCCAAAACACCTTCAGTTTTTACAAACACTTTAAACTTTGGATCTTTTACCATCTCTGAGATCCTGCAATTGAGGCTCTGGTCTTCAGTCTCCCTTGAACCCCCTGCTGGGTTCATGATCACATCCTGCTCTCTGGGTCCCCTCTATAGGCATTCACCTGCAGCATGGTTTCCATTCCTTCTTTGCTTATTTTGAGTCTAACTCCACAATTTTAGGTGACTGTCCCATGAACACAATAGACATTGCCGGGTTCTGAGTGATTATAAACCTGCCTAAATGACACAATCTCTAATGTTATCAGTCACTTTGTTAGTGTCCCACCATTCATTGGAAGAAAGACAGTTTTCTAAAACCAAGTAAGGATTTATTGGCACTTACTGGTCTGTTTTCTTTTGCCCCCAAAATTGAAGACCTCATTTCCTTGGATTCCCATTCTTCTTAATGGGCAAAGGGCTGCTTTGTTGGAGCCAAGCGTGCTTGCCCTTCAGTAATGTTTTCCAAAATGAATCCTGTGGAACTCAATGTCTACAAGATCATAGTAAATGTTTTTGGGAAAAAAACAAAAGAAAGAATTTGGGAGAAATTCCCACATCTTTGGAAATGCTCACATCTTTGGAAGAAAGAATCCCAAGATCAAATATATTCAAATTTAAGAGAATAATACATATTAGGTCTTCTGCTGGGAGAGCCATAGACTGTGTGTGTGTTGGGGGGGTGATGGGGGAGAACTCTTTTACTTCAATTGGCCATGAGGTCTTTCCTTTTTAATTTTTTTTTTTTTTTTTTTTTTTTGAAGAGGGAGAGTTCAAGTTGAGGCAGAGGGGCAGAGGGAGAGGAAAAATAGAGCACTCAGCACGAAGCCTGACATGGGGCTTGATCTCACAACCCTGAGAGCATGACCTGAGCCAAAATCAAGTCAGATTAACTGAGCTACCAAGACTCCCCTCTTTCTTTTTGGAAAAAAAAAAAAAAAAAAAAAATCTTTGGAGCTAGTGTTCCAGAGAACATCATGTGTGAAACATTGTTTTCTAGTAACATCTGTTATAATTTAGTGATAATCTCATTTTCTGTCATCCCTCAGAATTTCAGGCCTCTTTTTTTTTTTTTTTTAAGACTATTTATTTGAGGGAGGGGGCAAGGGATAAGCAGACTCCCTGCTGAGCATACAGCCTGACGTAGGGCCCGATCCCAGGACTCCAAGATCATGACCCAAGTGAAAGGCAGATTCTTCGCCAACTGAGCCACCCAGATGCCCCAGAATTTCAGGTGTTCTACACGAAACGTGAACCCTCTGAAAGTCAGGATTTCTTTGAATGGAGTGCAGGTGTTTCCCTGAAGTACATTCTGTGCTCACACAACCTTCACCTCATGTAGCAAATGGGGTAGTTTCCTAGACTTCTACTTGTATTATGTTTATTTGTAACATTTGGTTGAAAATTCTCTGTGCAGAACTGTTGTTGCCTGTAGTGCTCCATGACAGAGCTGTTTGGTTTTGCTTTTTTTGTTTGGTTTTGCTTTTTTTCCCCAAAATTTTATTTTTAAGTAATCTCTACACCCAGCATGGGACTTGAACTCACAACCCCCAAGATCAAGAGTCGCACGCTCCACCAACTGAGCCAGCCAGGGGCCCCTTGGCTGTTATTTTGTCTTTACTCAGATTTAGGCACCGCTTAGACAGTCACTCTTGGGAATCTCATTCACTGTCTTGGCTTCAAACACCATCTCTGTTCTGCAGCTCCCAAACCCATACCTCCTGTCCCAATCCATCTCGTATCTATATTCTAGCCCCATATATCTTAGCATCCCTGCTTTTAGGTTTCGTCAATTCAGATGAGCCAAACTTTGCTGATATTATCAACTTTTCCTTAGGAAAAGCTACACACAATCACTGTGGAAGCCGCTGTGAGGCCTCAGCATTCACAGAAACAGACAGGGATTCAGAGAACTTGTTTTATTGCTGTCGGTTTCAAAATAAATGACTCAAAAACAAATCCAACATCATAACAGGCTTGCAAACAAAATCCACTGGATTTAAACCCCCCAGTTTAGGATCACACCACACCGTGCAGAAGAGTCAAGTGGACATTTAAGAGCCACCCCACATCCTCAGCTTGCAGAATAGTACTGGAGGGGCTGTCCTAGTTCCAGCAGGGATTTCAGAGCTAGCTTAGCATTTGTGGGGAAGTTACCATTTACGGATGGCAGGGAAAACAGATATCTCTTTTATCAATAGATAGGAAATATGACAGGTGGTGCGCTAAATGAGAAAATCCTGGGTGGTTTCTCAACTTCCTAACCGGAGTTACATTCTTGCTCAAAACGGCGGCCCTGTTCCTAAAATCTGTCTTCCAGTGGGTTTGGCTCTGGCTGCTGTGAATTTCCAGGCCACATCAACTCCCCCAAGGCTCTGGATACCCTCCAGGGACCTCAACTCCAGTCGGCCTCGATCATCGCAAACAGCTGGCTGAGCCTCTTCTTGATGTCCGGCTCATTTGGAGCACTGTAGGATTTCGTGTGCACCCTGATGTGCTCCGCTAGTTTCGACTTATAAATGAAGCCCTTCCCGCAGTCGCCACAGGCAAAGGGCCTCTCGGGCCTGTGTATGCGCTGGTGCCGAAGCATGTGTCCCTTTTCCCGGAAGTTCTTGTCACACTCGGGACAGCGGAAAGGTCTCTCCCCTGTGTGCAGGCCTTGGTGGCTGAGCAGCTGCGCCTTCAAGCGGAAACTCTTGTCACATTTGGGACACTGGAAAGGCTTCTCCCCCGTGTGGGTCCTGATGTGCTCGATGAGTTTGGACTGCTTGGCAAAGCCCTTGCCACACTCGCAGGAGAAGGGCATCTCGCCGCTGTGCAGCAGCTGGTGGGCCTTCATGTCGGCCTTCACGCGGTAGCTCTTGCCGCACTCGGGGCACTGGAAGGGTCTCTCCCCCGTGTGCAGGCGCTGGTGACTCAGCAGCTGCCCCTTGAGGCGGAAACTCCGGTCGCAGGTGGGGCACTGGAAGGGCCTCTCCCCGCTGTGCACGCGGAAGTGCTCGGTGAGCTTGGACTGCCGAGTGAAGCCCTTGCCGCACTCCCCGCACGAAAAGGGCCTCTCCTTGCTGTGCGTGCGCTGGTGCGCCTTCAGGATGCCCTTGAGGCGGAAGCTCTTGGCACACTCGGGGCACTGGAACGGCCTCTCCCCGCTGTGCACTCTCAGGTGCTCGCGGAGCTTGCACTGATGCGCGAAGGCCCGGCCGCACTCGCCGCAGGAGAAGGGCCGCTCTCCGCCGTGGCGGAGCCGGTGTGCCCGCAGCATGCTCTGCAGGCGGAAGCTCAGAGGGCACTCGGGGCACTGGAAGGGCCTCTCGTCGCTGTGCAGCCGCTCGTGCCTCAGCAGCTGTCCCCGCTGGCGGAAGCTCCTTCCGCACTGGGTGCACCAGAAGGGCTTCTCCCCGCTGTGGACGCGGCCGTGCTCCGTGAGCTTACACTGCTTGGCGAAGGCCTTGCCGCACTTCCGGCAGGGGAAGGGCCGCTCGCCGCGGTGCACGCGCTGGTGGCCCCTGAGCAGGCCGCGCAGGCGGAAGCTCTTGCCACACTCCGGGCACCGGAAGGGCTTCTCTCCCGTGTGCACACGGAGGTGGCCGGCGAGCTTGGACCTGGCAGTGAAGAGCTTACCGCACTCGGCGCAGGAGAACGGCCTCTCCCCGGCTCCCATGCGGGCGCAGCGCTCCTCACGCGGGCTCGGCCTCCCTCCCGAGGGCACAGCGGCCGACTCAGGCCTGACCGGGAAGGCGCCATCGCCTTCTCCCCAGGAGCCTAGCCTCTCCCGGCCAGGAGGGCCCTGGCGAGCCTGCATGCCGCTCCCGGACCGCAAGCTCCCGTCACATCTGGGGCACCGGGACGGCCTCTCCCCCTCGTGCGGGAGGCGGTGGCCCAGAAGGGGCTGCTTGGGCGGGTAGCACGTCCGACACTCGGGGTCCCACAGGGCGCTCTCGTCCGCATGCACAGCCAGATGCGCGAGCAAAGGCCGCTTCCGGCGGAAGCTCCTCCCACAGTCCGGACACCGGAAGCGCCTGGGAGCCTGAGCGCGGCTCCGCTGTGGCTGCGGATCAGCTTGGCGGCTGCGCTTCTTCCACGACCTCCACGGCTGGTCCTTCAAGTGGCTTCTCTGGTGCTTCTCCAAGTGGTCCTTCGTCCGAAAGCTCTCCCCACAGACAGCGCAAGGGTGCTGGGTGCTCCCCCAGGAGGAGGCCTCCTGCCGGCCAGGGAGACCCAGCGTTCTGGGGGCTGCTGGACGTGGAGCCTGAGCGTCACGGCTGGGTGGGTTCTGGAGGGCGATGCTTTGGTCAAGCCTGAAGGAAACATCTTCTCCTCCTCCTCGGGAGGGTTCGGAGGGGCACTGGCCCGCTCCGCGATCTACTTGGAAACGGCACTCAGCTTCTCTTGAATGCACAGCTTGTGGACATCCTGAAATAGAAACAAACATTCAGTCAGTATTCCTACCTGTGGCATGACTAAAGGCTTATGTCTCTCCTGGTGACAAGACCTTAGGGAACGGTGCCGTCTGGAGGCCTGGGAACCCAGCTCCCACGGGTCTCCACCACTGGGGACACTTCACTGTGGTTCTGTTATGGCTGAATCTGTCTGGTGAGAGTCTACTGAAAACTCAACTAAGAAACATATCTTAAAAGAGGAAAATACAGGGGTGCCTGGCTAGCTCAGTCGGTCAAAAGAGCATGTGGCTTTTTCACGGGGTCGTGAGTTCAAGCCTCTCTTTGGGTGTAGAGAATACTTAAGTAAGAGTATTCTTACTTAAGTATAGATATAGGGAAGTATAGGTCTCAAACACCCGGCCTAAGCTTTGGAATTTGGGTTCAAATCCTGTCTCTCCACTGTGTAGCCTTTGTCAAGCTAATCTTTCTTGGCTTCATTCAGTTCCTTCTGTAGACACAGGGAAGCAACCAGACATTTCATTGTCATGAACTTTAGGTGAGTTCCTGCATGTAAGGTGCTGAGCATGTGACTGGCATACTGAACACACCTGTAAATGCTCACCACCATCAACCACAGGACTATCACACTGCCATTTTGATGTGCAGACATTCCTGAAATCACCAAGTGATGACCGCACTGTCACTCATGGACCCCAACACCACAATCACGACCCAGGGGAAGTCCCTAAGCCCAAGCAGCAGGGCCTGGGCTCTTCTCTCCCCTCCGCACCCCTACCCCACAAACCTTTTAAAAAGGCTTTTGGAAGAGTTGATAACAGGTGGCAAAAAGTCAAATAATTTGTGGAGCAAAACTCCTTTCTTTACTGTCCAGAAAGAGGCAGCCGAAAACTATTGACAAGATTTCTTGAGATGATGCTCCCATTGGTTTTCTCATTCCATACTTTAATGCTGACTTTTAAGAATCCAAAAATCTCAGGGGCACCTGAGTGGCTCAGTCGGTTGAGCATCTAACTCTTGTTTTCGGCTCAGGTCATAATCTTGGGGTCATGAGACTGAGTTCCAAGTTGGGCTCCACACTCAGCAGGCAATCTGCTTAAAACTCTCTCCCCCTCTACCCTGACGTCCACTCATTCTCATTCTAATAAATAAATATTTCTTTAAAAAATTCCAAGAGGGTGCCTGTGTGGCTGAATGGGTTAAAGCCTCTGCCTTCAGCTCAGGTCATGATCCCAGGGTCCTGGGATCGAGCCCCACATCGGGCACTCTGCTCAGCAGGGAGTCTGCTTCCTCCTCTGTCTCCCTGCCTGTCTGCCTCCTCTGTCAAATAAATAAATAAAATTAAAAAAAAATTCTAAGAATCTCAGGCTCTTCCATCATAATAAGAAAACACAGGAGAGCTGAGTTTTAGGTAATCAAGGAAATTCAACAGTCCCCATACAGGAAGGAAGCAATTTTGGTCACTAGTATGTGGATAACCAGTCTCTGAGTCCTGCCATCATCCACCTCGCCTTACCTACCACTAACAACAGCTCACATTTACTGAGCTCCTACTGTGTGCCAGGTATCACTTTAACACTTCACATATGTTAACCTATATAGTTCTATCTAGGTACTTTCATTGTCTTCATTTTCTAGGTCAGGAAATTGAAATACTGAGAGGCTGAACAACTTGCCCAAGGTGTCACCAGAAAAGACAAGATCCAGACTCAGACTCTTGAACCCACACTCCCAACCACTGTACTGAACTACGCTTCTCTAGAATACACCAGTTGCCCAGCCAAACAAGAAGACATGATCAGAAAATTGGAACAAACTGAGTGTACTGTCTTGAGGACAGGGCCCTGGTTTCTTAATACTCACCCCCAAACTGATGGCCCTCGATAACTGGATCAAATTGCAAATGAGCAGAAGAACAAATTATGGTTCCTGATTTCTGTGCTTCTCGCCAGTTCTGGAAGAACTCTTTCTCCTGTTCAATCCAGGATATTAGTTCTGGTTTGGGGAGTCCATTATCTGTGCAAAAATGTCAGACAGCGTAGTTTGGTTTCTTTAGCACTAAATTTAAGCACACCGACATGCTTTAAAGTTTTCACAATGTACTCCTGGGAAGACGCATGAGACAAGAAGTAAAAAAAATAGATTATAGGGTTATGCAAGGAGGAGCAAAACTGTCCACATTTCCTAACAGTACTTCCTAATCTATCTGGACCAGTTAAAGCAGTTTAGTGTTTAAAACCCGTCTTTTGGGGGCAGGGGCTGGGTGGCTCAGTTGTTGAGGAGAGTCTTTCTTCAGCTCAGGTCGTGATCCCAGGGTCCTGGGATTAAGCTCCGCATCAGGGTCCCTGCTTGATGGGAAGCCTGCTTCTCCCTCTCTCACTCCCCCTGCTATGTTGCCTCTCTGGCTGTGTCTCTGTCAAATAAATAAATAAAACCTTTAAAAAATAAAATAAATCCTGCCTCAGTCCCCATATATCTAGCAATGTGCATTTTATCATGGTTTTCATAAAACTCACTAGTAATGTGCTTTGAGAATGGTGGAACAGCCCCACAGACAACTGGAGATACCATGGGAAGAGGGGGGTATGCAAAATAAGAACTGGAATGCCGATCCTAGGAAATTTCAAAATACGTAAATATTCTCAGAAGTCCGCTGGTGACAGTGCTAATCACAACCCAAAACATGGCCGAATTCAGCTAGAATTAAAGGGTTGCAAGCAATGAAATAAGCAAATGAAAACAGTTACAAGATTGTCTAATACATGACCCCATTCCCCTAATAAAATGTTCATGAATCTTCAAGTAAAACTTTCTTTCAATAATATCTCTGTTACAGAACCTAAATTATGCTTCATAGATTGCTAAAGGGAGATCAGTGTATAGTTCAGATCAGAGAAAGAGAGTAACCAGGTAATGCCTTAGGGATAAAATGTCAGAGTGGTGTAGGACGTGAGATCAGAGAAAGAGAGTAACCAGGTAATGCCTTAGGGATAAAATGTCAGAGTGGTGTAGGACGTGTGGAGACTGGTCACTCTGCTCCAGATCCCTCCTTGCCCCCTGAAATCTGACTTCAATCCCAAAAGAATTCTAAGTTTGCCCTTAGAAGAAAGGGAATCACTATCTTTTATTTAAATCCATACACCTATTTTCAATCTTCATCTGTTGAAACCCCAGCATCTTTTAATTTAAAAAAAATTTTAATTTAAAAAAATAATTTAAAAATTTTTTAAAATTTTTAAATAAATTTAAAATATATCAATTTAAATAAAATAAATTTTAAATAAAAATTTTATTTATTTATTTATTTATTTATTTATTTGACAGAGAGAGAGAGAGAGAGAGAGATCACAAATAGGCGGGGGGGGGGGGGGGGCGCCGGAGAGCAGGCTCCCCGCTGAGCAGAGAGCCTGATGCGGGGCTCGATCCCAGGACCCTGAGATCATGACCCGAGGTGAAGGCAGAGGCTTAACTCGCTGAGCCTCCCACGTGCCTCCCAGCATCTTCTAAAAGTATTTTTTCAAAAACAAAACCAAGAAAACAATTCTATTTACAATAACACCAAAAAGAATACCACACTTAGAAATAAACTTATTAAGAAATTTAAAAAGTCATAAATAAACAGAAAGATATCTCATGTTAATGAATAGGAAGTCCTAATATTGTTAAGATGACAATATTCCCAAGGGGAGAGGCGTGAGAGGATGGGGTAACTCGGTGATGGACATTAAGGACAGCACGTGATATAACAAGCACTGGGTATTATATAACACTCATGAATCACTGACCTCTACCTCTGAAACTCATAATACATTATATGTTAATTAACTGAATTTAAATTTTTAAAAAAGAGTAAAAAGACTGAAAAAAAAAAAGAAACCCTTGCTGCTTTTCTGATATAAACATTTAAACCTATACACTTCCCTCTAAGTGCTGCTTTGGTGCATCTCACAAATTTTGCCGCTTTATATTTTCATTATCATCCAACTTTAAATATTTTCTAATTTCTCTTGTGATTTCTTCTTTGGTTTATAATTTACTTAGAATCATCTCATTTGAAAACAAATGAGTAAAGAAACACAAAGCAAAATCAGACATACGAACAGAACAAACTGACGGCTGCAAGAGCGAAGGGGAAGGAGAAGGGCAAATGGGTGACAGGGAATGGGAAACTCGGGCCTCGGTCATGGCAGGAACGAGTCCCGGGAATGAAAGGCATAGCACAGGGAACACAGTCAATGATGCCGTCAATGATACTGTACTAGCATTCTGTGGGGACAGATGTAGCTACGCTTGTGGTGAGCACAGCACACAGAGATGGTGAATCACTATGATATATACCCGGAACTAATGTAATATTGTAGATCTATTACAATTTTTTAAAAAAATTAAAGAACATATAGCTATAATTAAACAATGTGAATGTAAAAAATAAAAATAAAATAAATTTAAAAAAGAAAGATGACAATACCCAAATCCAATCTGTTTTTTGTTGTTATGGTGGGTTTTTTTTTTTTGCAAAAATTGACAAACTGATCCTAAAAGTAATGGCAATCAAAACAGCATGGTGTTGGCATGAAGATAAACATACAGATCAATGAAACGGAATTGAGAATCCAGAAATAAACTTCTACATTTATGGCCAATTGATTCTCCAAAAGGGTGCAATGGGGGAAAGAATACTCTTACCAAAAAATAGTGTTGGGACAACTGGATGTCCATATGCAAAAGCAGCTGGATCCCTACCCCATACCATATAAAAACCTTAACTCAAAATGGATCAAAGACCTAAATGCAAGTACTGAGGGAGGCCTGGGTGGCATAAGGAGTTAATGCCGCCTACACTCGATAAATCAAGTAATAGAGATAGTTAGATTGGAGGAAAGTCCAGTAAGAACTAAAACAGAAAAGGTTAACAGTGGTTGCCTTGGAGAATTATCTGAGTACAGGAGTGAGGACATCATTCATTTGATAAATTTAAAAAAATTTTAAAAAGACCAACTAAACAAAACGACTAAAAAGAACATCCATTACCATAGCCATGAAGAGACTGCTGCTGTTATAGTTATACAGACCCCACAGTAAAAACCGACAGGTAGCGACATCCTAGGGTGAAGATATACATTATGGACATGAGCTAGGATTTCCATGCTCCATATGGAAACCACAGCAATCTGTGAGCGTGTGGTGACTACAAGCCCGAAGTCACCACTGACCACCACACATCAAAGTCTTAAAAATTTTCCTTTCTCAATGTCCACCCTTGAGTAAGGATTAGCAATGCTTACAGAAGTACTAACGAAGAGGACTCGGGGCTAAAAAATACCGTTCTGAGTTAGTTCCCGAGAAATCGAGAAATCTGACCTAACAAACAGGACCTCTTCTAGACCCAGTTCCATGACTTCCCCACAAAACTGAGTACTTCTTACCCAGAGAAACCAGAATCTCGTAATTGGTTCTCATAACATGCTTGTAAAGCTCCTTCTGCCGCGCCTCGAGGTTTTGCCATTCTTGCTCAGAGAAATAAATGGCCACATCCTCAAAAGTCAGAGGCAACTGAAACGATAGACATAATACATACACAGGCATTAGTGCTTCAAAAAGATTTCAGCCCCTTCTCATCAATTCTTTTTTTTTTTTTTTAAGTAAACTTTATCCCCAAGGTGGGGCTCAAACTTACAACCCTAAGATCCAGAGTCGCATGATCTCCCCACTGGGCCAGCCAGGTGCCCCTCCTTGTCATCAGGTTAAAAAATTTTTGTAGTGGAGACTGCTTTTGCCTATTCAGCAGCTTCCTCCTTGGGAAATACTCCTTCCCCTACTCCAGTCATGTGCTTCTGCTGTTACCCACTATACCGTCCATAGTTCTTTATGCTTGTTCAAACTCCATATGCATACGGATAGTAAGGAATTTTTTTTCTTTTGAAACAGTGGAAATAGGGCGCCTAGGTGGCTAAGTGGGTTGAGCCTCTGCCTTTGGCTAAGGTCATGATCTCAGCATCCTGGATTGAGGCCCATGTCCGGCTCTCTGCTCAGTGGGGAGCCTACTCCCCAGGCCCCTCTGCCTGCCTCTGCCTATTTATGATCTCTCTCTCTCTATCTGTCAAATAAATAAATAAAATCTTTAAAAAAAATAAAACAGTGAAAATAAATCACTGGGTAACTTCATTTACTTAATATATTAAAGATCCCTTTCCAGGTCAATGTGTAGAGGCAAAACCAGGTTTTTGTAAATTGTAGTGTATTTCATGCCATGGGTACATAAACCCCACTGATGGGACATACACTGTCTCCATATCCTTTATAAACAATGCTCTGATATGCTTCCCAATATATTAGCACTTTTACCTCTGTAAGATAAAGCCTAAAAAGGAAAACTACTAAATCAAAAGTTATAAACATATTCAGTTTAACAAATACCATTACACTGCCTTCCAAAAAGAATCAGCCTTTGCTAATAAGACTTCTTTCTCATTTTTTTTTTTTAAGATTTTTATTTATTTGACACAGAAATCACAAGTAGGCAGAGCAACAGGCAGAGAGAGAAAGGGAAACAGGCTCCCCCCTGAGCAGAGCCCGATGCGGGACCTGGGATCAAGACCTGACCAGAAGGCAGAGGCTTAACCTACTGAGCCACCCAGATGCCCCGTACTTCTATACACCTTTGCCAGCATAGGTTGTTCTTAAACCTTCTTATTTATTCTGCCACTGTAATGGGTAAAAAAAAAAAATGTTATTTCATTGTTTTAATTTGCATTAATTTGTGAAGCTTAGCATCCTTTTCATACTTTCCTGGGGAGGGGAACATTCCACATAACTTTGTGCAGGTCTGTTCACATCCTTTGTTCAACATTCTTGTGGGATCTATTAATTTCTCATATTAGGGTTAATAATCCTTTGACTGACTAGCAAATACTTTTTTAAAAAGATTTTATTTATTTCAGAGAGAGAAAGTGAATGTGAGCATGAGCAGGAGAGAGGAAGAGGGAGAAGCAGGCTACCCACTGAGAAGACAGCCCGATGTGGGACGTGGGACGTGGGATGTGGGACTTGATCCCAGGATGTCTGTTCATGTCCTCTGCCCATTTCTTGATTGGATTATTTGTTCTTTGGGTTAATTCTTAGTTTTATCAGGTATTTTGCTATTTAAGAGGACGTGGTCATCCACTACCACCTCAATCATTTTCCACAGGAAATTATCTTCATTTTTCTTATCTGTTTTCTCATCTACATACATAGGAAAGATACTTCGGTAAATTTATACAAATTCTATTGGGATTCTGATAGGAATATACTAATTTTGAGAGAAATGGATCTCTAAAACATGGGATCTTTCCTTCCAGAAACATCTCTCTCATTTATCTAGACATTTCTGTGTGTTTTAATAAAATTTAGTTTCCTTCATATAGACCTTATATAATTTTTTTTTAAGATTTTATTTATTTGACAGAGAGAGAGAGAGATCACAAGCAGGCAGAGAGAGAGAGAGTGGGGGAAGCAGACTCCCCGCTCAGCAGAGAGCCCAATGCGGGGTTTGATCCCAGGACCCTGAGATCATGACCCAAGCTGAAGGCAGAGGCTTAACCCACTGAACCACCCAGGTGCCCCAGACCTTATATAATTCTTGATAGGTTCATTCCTACAAACTGTAGAGTTTTTATTGCTACCATGTTTGAGGGGTTTGTCCCATTAAATTTTCTTCTTTTTTAAAAAAAAATATTTTATTTACTTATTTGACATGGAACAAGAGAGAAAGAGAGGGGGGGGCACACAAGCTCCGGGAACAGCAGGCAAAGGGAGTAGCAGACTCCCGGCCGAGCAGTGAACCCAATGTGGGGCTCGATCCCAGGATTCCAGGATCATGACCTAACAGAAGGCAGCCACCCAACAGACTGAGCCACTCAGGCGCCCCCCCCCCATTAAATTTCCTAATTATGAAAGCTTGGGAAGCTCATTTTTATCTTTATTTTGGAAACAAATTTCCTTGTTGACTAACACTGTCAGTTGATGGCCTTGGAGTGTCTACACAGAGAATGAGATCTGCAAATGAACATTTCTTTTAATCATTTAAGCCTGTAATTTTTTTTTTTTTTAAGAAAATTATTTGAGAGAGAGAAAGAATAAGAGGAAGTATGACGGGGGGAGAGAGTCAGAGGGAGAAGCAGGCTCCCCATTGAGCAGGGAGCCCAATGCGGGGCTCAATCCCAGGCCCCTGGGATCATGACCTAAGCCAAAGGCAGCCACTCAGCCAAGCCACCCAGGCACCCCTCTTTTTTTTTTTTTTAATTTTTTATTTTTTATAAACATGTATTTTTATCCCCAGGGGTACAGGTCTGTGAATCGCCAAGTTTACATACTTCACAGCACTCACCAAAGCACATACCCTCCCCAATGTCCATAACCCCACTCCCCTTCTCCCAATTTTTTTTTTTAAGCAAAAGATAACTTGTTTATTTTAAACTACTAGGTTTTCCACAGAACTCTATAAATTACACATCTATGGTCTCCTGCATACAAGACTAAGCCTATCATTTCTTATTTTCATCTTACTGTACTGGCTGGAATGATGTTGAGTAATAGTGATGATAGCATGCAACTGTTTTATTTTTTAATGTTTCTAATGCTTCTCAATATTTGTTGGTTTCCTTTAAGTTATTAACCAAGATGCCGCCTGTTCCTAGAATACTAAGAGTTTATCCAGAACTGGTTTTCAATTTCACTTCTTTTTAAAACAATGTATTAGAAAAAATAACATATGCAAATGTGTTTAAAACATTTTTTTATTGTGATCACCTTGGATAAATCAAACACTTTCTAAGATGTATAACTAGAAGCATATAAGTTATATATTTGTTAAAGTACTCTAATTTCATTAAGTATACATTCTTTTAGGGGCGCCTGGGTGGCTTGGTCAGTTAAGCATCCACCTTTGGCTCAGGTCATTATCTTGGAGTCCTGGGATCCAGTCCTGCATCAGGCCCCCTGCTCAGTGGGAAGCCTGGCTCTATCCCACTCCCCCTGCTTGTGTTCCCTCTCTTGCGGTCTCTCTTGCTGTCAAATAAATAAATAAACTCTTAAAAAAAAAAAACAAAAAAACTTTCTCATCGAGTATGTCTTATCTTTTAATTTTATTTGTGCTTATATTGTATATATATTTTCAGTTTCAATGCAAATGTATCAGTCTTAGGTCATTTTGCTTTCTCTGTTTTTAAAAAAATTTCTATATGAAGGTTGGAAAGATACACTAAATTTTCATCCAGACAGCTTAAGTTTTACTTTTCATATTTAGATTTTAAATTTATCTGGAACGTAATTTTTAAAATTTATTTTATGTATTATATAGAGTGGTGATTTACCTCAATGTATATTTTATATATTATATACAGTCGTGATTTACCTCAATGTTATTTTCCAACTGGAAAAGGCAATTGTCCCAATACTGCTTTTGAAGGTCTCTGTATTACTTTCCTAAAACTGCTATAATGAAGTACCCTAACTGGGTGCTTTAAAACAATAAAAGTGTATTCTCTTATAGTTCCAGT
The DNA here is from genome assembly GCF_964662115.1 of Mustela nivalis. Taxonomy (NCBI): domain Eukaryota; kingdom Metazoa; phylum Chordata; class Mammalia; order Carnivora; family Mustelidae; genus Mustela; species Mustela nivalis. The sequence continues at coordinate 6,537,656 of NC_139031.1, read as the reverse complement.
GGCTAGAAGTCTGGTATTAAGTGTCAGCAGGGCCATGCTATCTCTGAAGTCTCCAGGGGAGAATCCTTTCCATGCCTTTCCCTTAGCTTCTGGCAGTGGCTGGCGATCCCTGGTACTTCTTAAGGGTGAATAACTCCAATCTCTGTCTCCACTGTAACAGGGTGTTCCCCCTTTCTGTGTCTGGGTCTCTGCACCTCTTCTTATAAAGATACCAGTCATGTGGATTAAGAACCTACCCTATTCCCTTGTGATCTCATTTTAACCAATTAAATCTGCATCAACTTACTTCTAAGTAAGGTCACACAATCTTGAGGTTCCAGAAAGGACATGAATTTGGGGGAGACACTATTCAACACAGTACAGTCTGCATCTGATTTCTCTTTCCATTTCCACTGCTCTGTCTGTCCCTACAAAAAACAGCACGGTAGTAATTTGATGGGCTTGTAGTAACTTTTGTCCGCTAGTGCAATTCCCCTTTCGTTGTTCTTTTTTCAGAATGATATTTTGACCTTTATTTTTTCAAATGAAATTTAGAATCTGTTTGTCTAAATTCACAAAAATCTTACTACCATTTTAATACAACTGCAGTAAATGTATATATGAGGTTGGAAGAAAAGTATCATATTTTGCTGTATTTAGTCTTCCATTTATAGGCCTGGTTATCTCTCATTTATTTATAGTTTCTCCATAAAGGTGTTGCCTATCTTTTAAATATTTAATCCTAGAAATTACATTTTCTTAGCGGAGACTGTTAACGTTATTTGGAAATCAATAACCTCATGAACTCATTTAGTCATCAGGAAAAATGGTCAGAATGAAAATTTATACGCTATTTTGAAAAAAAATAATGGCCATTCCCTCTAAATCTCGCTTACAACAAAACATTAAATAATTAAATAATGTATATTCTGTTTAAGTTTTTATATCCTATTCTATTCCTTCCAACTGGTCTTCCTTCCTTACACTCAACACAAACTCCAACGCCCTAACGGCTAAATTACCTTATTCAAGCCGCTGCCAGACAATCGCTTCAACCCTCAAAATCTGGTCTTTTAAAACTCTTGTTCTGAACTCAGTAACGGATGTAACACCGGCTGAGCTCGAACACGCACCGCCGGCACCAGACCATTCCTCTGCTTTCCCTTGCCCGCCTCCGCCACTCCCGGGCGCCCGGCCCAGGCTGGGCCCGCTGCTGAGGAGGCCTGGTCCACGCTCGGTGTGTTCGCGAGGGCGGCCACGGACGAGTCCCAGAAGTGGCGGTCGCCGGCCACTCCGAGCCTCGAGCGGCCCCCGGACTCCGCTCCACCGGTCCTCTGCAGCCGCCCCGAATGAAACCCGGATGGGCACCCGTCAAGCCGCAGCCCGGAGCCCGCCCCGAGCCCCGCCCCCGGACGTCCGCGCGGAGAGCCTTTCTTACCGGAGCCGGTTCGGCCATGGCCCTCGCGCGACCGCGGCCCGGGAGACGTCGAGTTCTGGGGCGGCCGGCGGAACCTACCTCGGCTCGCGGCTCCCCGCCCCGCCCAGCCCTGCAGGCCCAGCCCCCGCGCGGTGCACGCTGGGACTCGAGCTCGATTTCCCCCCATCCTCCCCACAGCGCCCCCTGCGGCCCGGAGGAGACAGCGTCGGCCGCAGGAGTCGTCCTCGCAGAACTGGGCGCACTGGCCGCCGCGGTGTCTGTAGCTGGTCATCTCGCTCTGCCGGGGGGTAGAGGGGTGGGTGTCACGGGACTCCAAACGATGAGGACTGAGACCCAGACGCGCTGAAAGGCGCTGGAGAGGGCGAGACAGGTGGTGGGAATTCATATGGCATTGCTGACCCCATGGACTTAAATTAGGAACATGACTTACAGTCTACAAAATAAAAAAGTCTTATAACCTAAATATGAAATGGACCTTAAATTTAAGAGTCTCTCACTCTTAACCACCCAGCGTGGGTGAAGTGTTGAGATACATGTAATCACTATCCCCACCTTAAAGGTTTTCTTAAAAAATAATAATAATAATAATTAAAAATATATGAAATTTAACAATAAACAAACTTAGTAAAAGTTGTTTATAATTCTGATGGTCTCATGAAATGCTCTATTTCTTCATATAAATTTCCAGTCTCTGTCCACAGACATGTACTTTTTATATGGTTCTGAGACGCGTATCATTTTTTCAGTTACCACATCGAAGTTTTTCCATGTTCCTCATAATCTTATTAATTATACTCTTTTTTTTTTTTTTTTTTTTTTTTTTTTTTTTAAAGATTTTTATTTATTTATTTGTCAGGCATAGAGGGAGAGCGAGCAAGTGAGCACAGGCAGACAGAGAGGCAGGCAGAGGCAGAGGGAGAAGCAGGCTCCCTGCCGAGCAAGGAGCCCGATGCGGGACTCGATCCCAGGATGCTGGGATCATGACCTGAGCCGAAGGCAGCCGCTTAACCAACTGAGCCACCCAGGCGTCCCTATACTCTTAAATGGATGTAATTCAAGGCAATATATTAATTTGCTAGCGTTGCCATAACAAAGTACCACAGACTGGGCAGTTTAAAGAAAACTGTTCTCACAGTTCGGGAAGCCAGAAGTCTGAGATCAAGGTGTCAGCAGGGTTGCTTTCCTCTCAACACTCCTTGGTTTGCAGATGGGCATGTCCTTGCTGTGTCCTGCCAAGGTTGTTCCTCAGTGGGTTTCCTAATCTCTCCATATTGGACTAGGGCCCACCCACAATGACCTCATTCTACCTTAATTGCCTCTTTAAAGGCCCTGTGTCCAAATACAGATCTTTTCTGATGTACTGGGGATTAGAACTTCAACACAGGGATTTTCGGAGAATACAATTCAGCCCACAGAAGGTAGGGTAGTATTAAATATTTAGGGGCAGTTAAAAAAAATGTGGCCATAAATAATGCTGCTTGAGTATTTTCATATACACAGTCTTAAAATACAGAAAGTACAAAGTGCAAAGGATAGAACAATACATTAAATTAGATTAAGATTTAAAACTTTTTTTTACATCAAAAAACACAATAGCACAGCCAAAATTAGGTCAGACTGGGAAAAGATATTTACAACAAGGAAAAGCATCCAGAGAATAGAAATAACTTCTAAAAATCAAAAGACTGCCTGGAGGAAAATGTGCAAAATTATGAAAAGTGAATTCACAGAAAGGCAAAAAAAAAAAAAAATGGCAATAAAAACACAAAAATGTTCCATCTTGTTAGTTAGCAAAATGCAGTATCTGCTTATGAATATGTGCATATCCTATGCCCAGCAAGTCTCACCTTGGTGCTATTTTTGGCCATTTACATAGGAGCTATATTTAAGAATCTCTAGCAGCATTGTTTTAAGAGCAAAAACAGGTAAGCAATTTAAATGTCTAGCAACAAAAACTAATGAACTAAAGCTAAAAACAGCATACATGCATAGAATTAACATAATGTTGAGTGAAAAGGCATGCTACAGATTACATACAATATGGTACTTAAAGAAACTTTAGAACATATAAAATAGCATTATATATGATTTAGGAGTAATATACATGTAGGAAAAGAATACAGACATTTACATGAATACTCAGTGGGATAGTAGCTACCTCTGGGAGCTCGGATGAGAAAGAGGTGGTGAGGAGAGAAGGAAAACCAAGGTTACACAGGTGCTCCATCAGTACAGATGGTCCCCTGATTTGTGATGGTACCACTTACAATTTCTCAGCTTTACAATGGTGTGAAAGCAATATGAATTCAGTAGAAACTATATTTTGAATTTTGATCTTTTCCTGGCTAGTGAGTGCTGGAGGATCCTCTCTCGTGATCGTGGGCAGCTGCAGCTCCCAATCAGCCATGCGATCACAAGGAGCGAAATCCTATAAGCTTACAACCATCAGTACCTACACAGCCATTGTCTGTCACTTTTAATACACTATTCAGTACATTACATAAGCTAGTTGACACTATTATAAAATAGACTTTGTGTCCTGTGGTTTACACTGTAGGTTAATGTGCTCTGAGCACATTCAAGGTAGGCTGGGTTAAGCTATGATGCTCAGTAGGTTCAGGTGTTTTAAACAGTATTTTCAACTTATGACGGGTTTACTGTGACACAACCCCATTGTAAGTCACAGATCTGTACTGCTAAGGACTTATTACTCAAGCTGAGCCAATGGCTCACAAGTGAACATTCTTTATACCATCTGAATCATCTGAATATCTTTTTATAAAAAAAGATCTTACTGGGGCACCTGGGTGGCTCAGTGGGTTGAGCCGCTGCCTTCGGCTCAGGTCATGATCTCAGAGTCCTGGGATCGAGTCCCGCATCGGGCTCTCTGCTCGGCAGAGAGCCTGCTTCCCTCTCTCTCTCTCTGCCTGCCTCTCCATCTACTTGTGATTTCTCTCTGTCAAATAAACAAATAAAATCTTTAATAAAAAAAAAAAAAAGATCTTATTTATTTATTTATTTGAGAGAGAGAGAGAGAGAGCACAAGCAGAAAGATGAGACAGAGGGAGAAGAAGCTCGCTGCTGAGCAGGGATCCCAACAGTGGGGCTCGATCCCAGGATCAAGACCTGAGCTGAAGGCAGACACTTAACCGACTGAGCCACCCAGATGCCTTCGAAATATCTTTAACATTGCAAGGTACATGTAAATAATCAAGTCATCACTGAGTTTTGCCATCTCATCTTAGGCTTGTGAAAAAACAATGTCAAAACAATATTCAGTAATACTATTAACAGAGGGAAGTATGAAGTGCTATGGGAACATTAAAGAAGGGATTAAAGAAGGAATCTCCAGAGGAAAGTTCATTGAAAACTCCCTTTGTCCTGCTTTTTTTTTTTTTAAAGATTTTATTTAATCGGGCTCTCTGCTCAGCAGGGAGCCTGCTTCCTCCTCTCTCTCTCTCTGCTTGCCTCTCTACCTACTTGTGATCTCTGTCAAATAAATAAATAAAATCTTTAAAAAAAAAAAGATTTTATTTATTTATTTGTCAGAGAGAGAGCGAGCGAGAGCGAGCACAGGCAGACAGAGTGGAAGGCAGAGTCAGAGGGAGAAGCAGGCTCCCTGCAGAGCAAGGAGCCCGATGTGGGACTCGATTCCAGGACGCTGGGATCATGACTTGAGCCGAAGGCAGCGGCTTAACCAACTGAGCCACCCAGGCGTCCCCCTTTGTCCTGCTTTTTGACTATGAAACTTTTTTCACAAAATTTTACAATACATACGTGCACAAATCACAATTTATCTATCATTCTAACTTCAGTTCACAAATACGGTAATATATAACTTCTAACATTTATTCTAAAGTTGCATTGTGATTTCCTCTTTAACCTATTAGTTCCTTAGGAGGGGTATTTTTAAAGTTTCTAAGCCTAGCAAGTTTTGTTTTTAGTTTAAAGTTTTTGTTCTTACTCCTAAATTAACACTTCATGGTAGGAGAAATTTGATCTCCATGAAATGGTCTTTTAAAAATATGTGGATACTTCACTGTAACCTACTACATAGTTCATTTTCATAAGTCCTCTGTATGTGTTTAAAACCGATGTTATTTCCTATACAGGGTTTTCAGTTGGGCAAAACTAGTAAATTTTTTGCTGTTCATATCAGATTAATTCTTCTTAAGTTTATTGTCTGATGCACACATTTATGAAAGCTATGCTAACTATCCAACTAAAATTATAGTACATTTATTTTGGTCATTTTGTTAACTTTAGGGTTTTTTTTAAAGATGTTAAGTATTTGAGAGTGAGTGAAAGAAAGAGAACTCACAGAGGAAGAGAGAGAAGCAGATTTAGCTCTGAGTGGAGAGCAGACACCTAACTGACTAAGCCAAACGGGCACCCCATAACTTTTGCTTTTCATATTACAAATCCACATTGTTAGATGTTTACAGTTCATGATTCTTTTTTTTTTTTCCCCCAAACAAGTTCATGATTCTTAGATCTTCTTAGTGGATTTTTACGGATTTTGCCATGAATTCTAACTTGTTCTCATACATTTTTACTGGACTTCATTCAGTAAATCTTTTTCTATTATTTTATTTTCATTCTTTACTGTCTGTAGTCATCGCTCTTGTAAGCTTTGTATAGTAAGTATGAAGTTTTAAAATATATGACAGTCTTCTGTGTACTTAACTCATTACTTTATTATTTTCAACACGCTGGAAGTTATTTTCTTCTTTTCCTGCCTTCAGGTGGACTGAAACTTCTCTGTATTCCTTTTTTCTTCAGCTGTTTCAAAAACTATATATATATATTTTAAGATTTTATTTATTTACTTGACAGAGATCATAAGTAGGCAGAGAGGCAGGCAGAGAGAGAGGAGGAAGCACGCTCCCTGCTGAGCAGAGAACCTGATGTGGGGCTCAATCCCAGGACCCTGAGATCATGACCTGAGCCGAAGGCAGAGGCTTTAACCCACTGAGCTACCCAGGTGCCCCTCAGAAACTATATATTAACATATTAGTGATCAATCTTGATTTTTTTAACAGCTTCATTGAGGTACAATTGATATACCACAAACTGTATATATTTAAAACTTGTAATTTGCTGTTTTGCCATATGTGTAAGTTCACGAAACATCCTCAGAATCACAATAATAAACATACCTATAATCCCCTAAATTCTCCATGCCCTTCATGTTTTTCTTTATTCTTTTCAAAGATTTATTTATTTGAGAGAGAGCAAGAGAGTGAGCATGAACAGGGGGAAGGAGCAGACTCCCTGCTGAGCAGGGAGCCTGACTTGGGGCTTGATCCCAGGATCCTGAGATCATGACCTCAGCTGAAGACAGATGCCTAACTCACTGAGCCACCCAAATGCCCCAATTTTTCTCCGTATTCCTGAAGCTAGTTTCACCATCACTGTGGGTATGGATTAATTTTTGCCATCCTCCTATGAAAGGGAAGTACACTTCTCAGTTGAGAACTTTGGAAACCTCTCTGCCATTTTCAAGTATTGCTACTCAGCCACTCCCCCTTTTTGTTTTTTTCCTTCTGGAGCTGTTAGTTATATATTGGAAGCTCTCAATTTTCTGTGTATCTTCACTGCTTTCATAATTTTTCATATTTCTTCTCTCTCTTCTTCATTCTGGGTAGATTCCTAAAGTTTGCTCTATTCTGGGTCTCAGGTAAGTCAGTAACTTTACCTTGTTTCCAAGGCTCTTTTTCATACCCACTTTTTTGTATATCACTTCTTCACTTTTTATTTACTAGTATTTTTAAATGTTAGAATCCATTTATATTTTGGTGAATGAAGTGTACTGATTTTAAGGTATCTTCCAGAATTCTCTATTACTTAAATTTATATGGAGTGAATTCATCTTCTGATTTTGTCTTGTTGGGCCACTTAAACTTAGATCTCTTTATAGGTTCTGAAATTAGTCTACAGATCAGAAGGTGGTTGGTAGAGTTTCTGTATATATGTGAGAACATGCGCACATCCAACTATTCCTGCTAGCTGCTTTGTAGTTGTGTCTACCTGATTCTCTACCTAGAGCCCTCAAGTCCATAATCAAGTCCTATGTTGGTTCGGTGCTCTTTCACCCCACCCCACCCAGTGTTAGTGGGTGTAGCATAGATCCAAGTATTAAGCCACAGAACGGATTGATCTGGATGGAGAAAATGCAAAAGCGAGATCAAATTCCAGCCCTGGCAGGGGTTCAGTGTATGAGGGAAGCAGGCAGGTTTCAGGTGGATGCGAAGAGTGCTATTAGAGAAAGAAGTTTAGAGGATGTGCTGACACTATGCACATATCCCAAATGTTCCTGGTGCTGAGACTGAATGCTGGAGCAAGGAGTTAGGAAGATGAAGGAGCAGTTATGAGGACAGGATGCACTTGGGAGAGAGCAGTCGTTTGGTAAGAGTTAAGTTCATAAGGTAAAGAGGTAACAAGCTTCAGCTGAAAAGACAGGTCTGGGTCAGCTTGGAGGTTTTTTCCTAAATGTCATGTTAGAGTTTGCATTTATAATAAAATCACAAACTTCTAAAAATATTATTTGGAGAATAACATTTGAGTTGCATTTTAGGAAAACCAATCTGTTACTAGGGGGATGAATGCACTGCCCGAAAAAACTGTTAATATAAACACTAAACAATTTTTTTTTAACACTAAACAATTTTTAAAAGTTGGCTTCAGTTAGGGGTGATGGTAGAGATAAAGGAGGGTGTTTGGGAGGAATTTAGGAGACAGGTTGGGTGTAGGAAAACCTAGATCATTAACAGATCTGGGAACTAGTTAGTGTGACTTTGGAAGTGGAAAACACAAGAGTATACGAGGAGGTGCAGAGTGAGGGCTGATATGGATGAGGAGTCCTATCCTGGGCATTTTGTGTGTGAGATGCCTATGGAAGTCAGAAATACTCCGGAGGAAGGTCAACTCTGGATATGGATCTATAGACTTGAAAGTCATCCACACCTAAGAGAGAACACATCACATCACTACCCAAGCTATGGCTCAGAAGAGAGATGGGCAGACACAAAGAGCTAGTTATTAGTTTGAGGTTTTTTTGGGGGGGGGAGGGGGTGCTTCTTCACCATTCTTGGTATTTTTTTCCCATTTAGGAAAGCACAGCACTCCTAATCTCTGTGCCTCCTCATTCACTTTGTTCAGGTCTAGTGCACATCACTAGGTTTTCCAATATCAATTAGCTAAGGCTAAGAGGCCCTAATCCAATAGGATTGGTGTCCTCCTAATAAGAGAAAGGAACACCTGAGATTCGCCCGTACCCAAAGAAAAAGCCATATGAGGACCTGGGAAGCCAGTTCTCATCAGAACCCTGCTGGCAGCTTGCTCTTGGACCTCTAGCCTTCAGAACTGAAATAATTCTCTGTGGTTTAAGCCCCCCAGTCTGTAGTATTTTGTTATAGCCTGAGCTAATACATCCATAATGTAAGAAACCTTCATCATGAGCAGCTTTATTACAAAACAGAGGAGAGAAAAGGCTTAAAGGAAAAGACCTAACCTTAACTTCACAGGATGACTAAAATGCTTTCAAACAGAACTTTCCCTCTTCTGGTTTCGCCACTCGCTACATCATATGTTCTGAAACTTTTCAAACAACCTCACTTGAAAAGACTGTCTCTCAGTACATCTGGGGAGGGTCCGCAGGGCCTGTATTTTCAACATGTCTCCCAGGCAGGCACAGAGTTGTCCTGAGGTACGCTGGTGAAGAGGCCAGCCAGGGTGGACATCCAGCCCACACGTGCTCTGGCATGGGTTAGGGAAAATGTCTTTTTCTTCGCACAAAGACACCAATGATTCACAGATGCTTGCACCTACAGGGATGGACCAACCGGAGGTGGCATCTCTCCTTTTCGTACCAACGCTGATTTGTGGGGTGCCCTTGGTTCCGACCGATTCAGGTAATCTGCAACCACCGCGTATTACAAAAATGGAAAATTTACATAGGCTCCAAGGATTCCCTAAGGAAGCTAATCTATACATTTTTGTAGGAATGATATTAAAAGACAGTCCAAAAGACAGACAAAGGTTTGCTAGAACCGCTGGAAAATCACCTTATGATGATAGATTAAGCCACAGAACAAAAAAATGGAGAGATGTCCTGGACTGGCAGTATCTTTCCCTTTGGTATTTACCTAAGAGACCCCAATATTAAGGCAAGTCTGTTTCTTGGCGAATTGACATACACTGTTGAAAATGCAGAGGGGTTAGATATAAGACTTTGTGATTTGCAATCGTGGACTTTTAGGTGATTTAAATTAATCCAGAGGGGAAATGACACATATGTGCGCCACTGTTAACGAAGGAGATGGGAGATGACATTTATTTTTGGCAATAGAGAGAAATCCTGCCTAAACACAGATGCTCTCTCAGCACACGGGAGAAAAAACACTGAAAATCTCAACACAAATTTAAGTAAGGAGGCCTGGGAACAGAAAGTGGAGAGAAAATGCTCCTTCCCTGCCTGGCAGGCCTGGCCCATGGGGATTACGGAGCGGGGATGTCTGGACCATCGGAGTCTCTGTCAAGTAGCCATCACGCCCTCCCTGCTGCGCAGCTGGCCAGCGTATCTGAGGCCCACATGTTGTGAATTCCTCATCCAGCTTATACTGTGGATCCACGAGCTGCTAGTTCCACCTGAAAGCTGTCGCCTCCTTTCTGCACCGCCTGACCTAGACACTGAAGGGCTCCTCCTTGGCATGCACTCCAACATGAGTGTTCAGGGCCCCCATGTACGTAAAGCTCCTTCCACATTCATCACAAGAAAAAGGCCTCTCCCCTCTGTGATGGTGCAGATGGGTCTTCAGACTTCTCTTCTGGAGGAACCCCTTGCCACATTCCGAGCACCTGAAGGGCTTCTCTCCACTATGCGTATGCAAATGGACCTTCAAGCTTCCCCTTATGCAGTAGCTCTTGTCACACTCGGGACACTGGAAGGGCTTCTCCCCACTATGGACTCGAATGTGTTCGGTGAGCCTGTACTGCTGAGTGAAACTTTTGCCACATTTAACGCAGGAGAATGGCTTTTTGTCACTGTGCTGGAGCAGGTGGCTTTTCAGATTTCCTTTGAGACGGAAACTTTTGTGGCACTCAGGACACTGGAAGGGTTTCTCTCCACTGTGGATTCTCTTGTGTTCCGTGAGCTGAGACTGTTGAGTGTAGGTCTTACCACACTCACCGCAAGCAAAGGGCTTCTCACCCCTGTGTATCCGCTGGTGGAATTTCATGGAGGCCTTCCAGAAGAAGCTCTTGTCACACTCGGGACACTGGAAAGGATCCTCCCCACTGTGAAGTCTCATGTGCTCAGTGAGGTGCGAGTGTCGGCTAAAGCTCCGAGGGCACTCAGAACAGGAGAAGGGCTTTTCTCTGGTGTGGACTTTGAGGTGCTCCGTGAGCCTCGACTGCCGAGGAAAGGTCTTTTTGCACTCACCACAGGAGAATTCCTTTTGCCTGCTGTGGACTCTGCCATGGCGAGTGAGCTTAGAGGGCCGGGTGAACCTCTTGCCACACTCGCCACAGGAGAACGGCTTCTCCTCACTATGTAAACGCTGATGGGCCTTCATGGCATTCTTCCAAGAGAAGCTCCGGTCACACTCGGGACACTGGAAGGGCTTCTTCCCACTGTGCTGAAACAGATGGGCTTTTAGGCTTCTCTTCAGGCGGAAACTTTTCTTACACTCAGGACACTGGAAGGGCTTCTCTCCGGTATGGACTCTGATATGTTCAGTGAGTTTCGTCTTGTGTGTGAACTTCCTACCACACTTGTCACAAGAGAACGGCTTCTCTCCACTGTGCATTCTCTGGTGGGCCTTCACGGCAGCCTTCCGGGAGAAGCTTCTGCCACATTCTGGACAATGGAAGGGCTTCTTCTCGTTGTGTTGGCAAAGATGGGCCTTCAAACTCTTCTGTAGGCGGAAGCTTCTGTGGCACTCTGGACACTGGAAAGGCTTCTCCCCAGTGTGCACCCTGTGGTGCTCCGTGAGCTTGCGTCGCTGGATGAAACCCTTGCCACACTGCTCACAGGAAAATGGCTTCTCCCTTTTGTGCAAACACAGATGCTTCTTCAAAGTGGCTTTACACTGGAAGGTCTTGTCACACTCCGGGCATGGATAGCGCTGCTGCCCTGAGTGAACCACCCAGTGGTGAGTGACCAGGCTGCATCTGAGACAGTAGCTCTTCTCGCACTTGCCACACTGGAAACGCTGCTTCTTACGTAGGATCATCCGGTGCCACCTGAGCTCGGGGTTCCCTCTAGATTTGTTTTTGTACTTGGAGTATTTACAGGGCTGGCTCTTAGAGTGGCTTCTTTTGTGCTTTGCCAAGTCCCTCTTTAGCTGAAAAACCTTCCCACAGACAAAGCAGGAATAAAATCTGGGTCCTGGTGGAATTTCCAGGTGGTCTGGAGTACCTGTCCGCTTACGCCCTGGATTGTTCTTATCCTGACCAGATGCTCCGAGGTCGAGGTTCCTATGTACAATCCCTATGTCTTGGAGACTTGGATGCTGTAACGCAGCTCTTTGATCTGATAAGATCTTTCTTTCCTGCCCTGCTAAGGTAGCACATGAACCCTGCTTTAGACCATTTAAATGGCCTTCCTCCTCTTTTGCCCCGAGAGTTCCTTGGTCACCTGGAGAGAAAAAAAGAAGACCACCCTTACCAGTCATGTCCCTGGGTTATGGCAGCCTCAAGAATTGTCTTCACATCTCTAACAGCACGGGAAAAGGAATCTCATTGATTCATGACTATGCATCTGCCTCCACAAGTAAATTACATTTAAGGTTAACTGTGATATGCAAATCCTTCCATTATGTGTTAAGAAATGGCTTCGTGTGAGGGAAAAAAAAACCTGCAGGGAACTATATCTTGTGAACTTAAGGATGACCCTCAGAGGGTAAGTAGAAGTTGAGAGAAAATAAAGAGAAAGTCTGAGAATATGACCGTTCTGTTTCCTGAAATTTGTGAAATAAGGCTTTGCCTCATATTCTTGCCCCTTCTACCACAGATTTTAGGAAAAGCTTTCTGGAAGAAATGCTCACAGAAAGCATCTTTCTTAGGAATGTCAAATGGCAAGTGATTAAATTCAGAAAGAACACGATAGAAATAATTCCCTTTTTCAAGGAACACCTCGTTATCAGAAAGGTATTAATATGAGCACAGTCAGCGCTGTTCCCAAAGGAAAAGCCCTGATGACAAGAATCAGGGAGCTAACGAGTTGGGACCTTATTTTCATCCACAAAAACCGGAGAGAACAATTGCAGCCTCTGTATTTCAGAACTGCTTTTTCTCCCACCTGTTGAACTGAGTCCTAGGGCTCTTCTTTTTTTTTTTCTTTTAAAAGATTTATTTATTTATTTATTTGACAGAGAGAGATCACAAGTAGACAGAGAGGCAGGCAGAGAGAGAGAGAGAGAGAGAAGCAGGCTCCCTGCTGAGCAGAGAGCCCAATGCGGGACTCGATCCCAGGACCCCGAGATCATGACCCGAGCCGAAGGCAGCGGCTTAACCCACTGAGCCACCCAGGCGCCCCAAGGGCTCTTCTTTTTTAAGTCTCTTAACACAGGAGGAAAATTCATCTGTCTGGAAGGATGGGCCTGCCCCCAGAAAAAGACTCTGATTATGCTCTGTGGTCATCTTAACAACAACACAGGTAATCTTCCAACTGGGTGATGTCATTTAGTAAGCGCTCCACAGCTGACGTCTAGAACATTCTTCCCTCCCTCCTTGACTCCTCTATTTCTTACCACTTTACTACTTATTCCAGACAGAGGAGCAGTTCTGATTATTGGATAAGTGCCACTTGGCACAAAGGGAACATGAGATTTTAGGGATAGCCACTAAAGTTGTTCATTCTTTGGTACTCAGAAACCTTTCTAGGTCCTACCTTTCTATAGGATGAAGTCAAACTTCTGCCTCGGCTTTCCTAGCCTCAGATAATCTGACATTACTTTATGTTTCCCCTTCTCCATGTCCCGTACCATCCCAAGAATAACATTCGGCTATACATTTTCTAAATACAATGGGCTTGTTCCCACCTCGGAGTCTCAGCTCATGTATGATCCTCGCTGATCTTCTCTGTCTGACCAAATCTATACATTCTTTGTTTTTAAATCCTAATTCCTGGGCGCCTGGGTGGCTCAGTGGGTTGGGCCACTGCCTTCGGCTCGGGTCATGATCTCAGGGTCCTGGGATCGAGTCCCGCATCAGGCTCTCTGCTCTGCAGGGAGCCTGCTTCCTCCTCTCCCTCTCTCTGCCTGCCTGTCTGCCTGCTTGTGATCTCTGTCTGTCAAATAAATAAATAAAATCTTTTAAAAAAAAAAATATTTAAAATCCTAATTCCTTAGAAGTCCTCTTGGGAAACTGCTATTCTACTTCACTCATTCTCCTGTAAATCCCTATAACTCTACTACCACTGCCACTTATTTTATTAACTTGTAATACAGTCCTATTTCATAGAGGACTAGTTCAACAGTTCAACAGAATCGACTAATTTAACTGCCACTTAACGTCGGGTCAGGAAGATAGTCAACTCCTCCAGGAGAGTATACATACAGATATGTAGATCTCTCCGTCCCACGCCAGCCTAAGTGATAACTGACAGTCCTATGAACACGGTAGGGACTATATACTCGTTAGATGAATGAAATAAGAGACGATGGCAATGAAATAACATCCTTGGGCATTCTCTTATTCTTTTGATGGACCTCATCATACATTCCCTGGGTTCAAATCCCCTTCTCTTCAAGAGAATCCCTTGACTACCAGGGACTTAGAAGGTCTCCATTTAATAAAACATTAGCATAGTCTAAAAAATGACATATTCCCTTAAGCATTTAAAGTGTTAAAAAGTATTTCCAATGTTTTTCTTACAAGGAATTCAAAAAGGAATCTTTCAAAAGGAACTTAAAAAGAAAAACCCAAGTTCTAAAACTGTGCATAATAAAAAATACATTATACCAAATTGGACAGTTTTCCATTTCTCTGTATTCAAACGGACACAACGGTGTGATGGAGAAGGTGGTTGTTCCTCAGGGCTCAGCAAGTGTGTCCTTTACTTGCTCTTTTATGGGTATTTCTTTCCAGGGTCATAAATTTTTTTCTTTTATTTGAATGAAACATACACACGTCCCTCTTTATAAAAAGTAATACATTCTTGGGGCGCCTGGTGGCTCAGTGGGGTAAAGCCTCTGCCTTTGGCTCAAGTCATGATCCCAGAGTCCTGGGATCGAGCCCCACATTGGGCTCTCTGCTCAGCAGGGAGCCTGCTTCCCTTCCTCACTCTCTCTGCCTGCCTCTCTACCTACTTGTGATCTCTGTCAAATAAATAAATAAAATCTTAAAAAAAAAAAAAAAGTAATACATTCTTGTGTTTGTTTTCCACTTGAGTAAAAAAACCTAATATTTTCCACCAAAACAATGTTTCTTAGTCACTATGTCCAGCTGCCTATCCAGGAAGATTCAGGAAAATGAAATGAGACATTACCCTAAATCCATCATACTCACCAAAATACAGCAACTTTCCAGTCTTCTGCAAGTCCCACTGCTCATCAGTAGAAGGGCTAAATGTCATGTTTTTCTCCAAGGGTCCCCGGTCTCTGATTAACAGCATTCTCCCTTGTTCTATCCAGGTGATCAAATTCGGCTTGGAGAAAATGCCACCTGCAAGGACAGTCCACGCAGACTCAGTCTGGGTTTATCTGAGTATTTTACTAAACGTGATTTTCACAGTTAAATTTGATTCTTGTGATACATCATCAAAGTTAGGTTAAAAAGATCAAAACCCTTGAAATTACGTGAATGACAATAAATTTTAGCCTAAGCAAAACTGTTTAGCTTAAATGGCCTCTGCAATATTTCACAAAATTAAAGGAAAGAGAAGTGAAGGGTGATGATTTTTAAAAGGCCCACAGATCAAGGCAGAAACCATTAACAAATAAATGATCATTATCAGAACAATAAAAAGCAAAATCACAGGGGGTCAGGGAGGGAGACCAATCACTAAACACTTTTTTTTTTTTTAAGACTTTATTTATTTATCTGACAGAGATCACAAGTAGGCAGAGAGACAGGCAGAGAGAGAGCCTGCCTGCTAAGCAGAGAGCCTAATGTGGAGCTCAATCCCAGGACCCTGGGATTATGACCTGAGCACAGGCTTTAACCCACTGAGCCACCCAGGCGCCCCTGGTGTCTTTCTTTTCATTGCTGTGCACTGCCTTTCATTCTCCACATAGCAACTCAAGTAATTAACAAGAGTTAATTACTTAAATTACTCAACATTTAAACAAATGTTGACATACTACTCCTGTGTAAATCCTCTCATCATCTTACCTTCCCTTTGTCTAGAATAAGATCCTAGAGGCCCCTTCCTCTTTTGGTATACCACTGTCCCCTTCTCCTAGCCTTCTACACATGCACTCCGGGAGCCTCCCTGTGGCTCCCACCACACACTGACCACATACATTCCAACCCTCGAATTTCTGCACTAGTCCTTCCTCTGCTTAAATTCTCTTCCCCCTGATTTCACACAGTTGACTCATCTTGTCCTTGGTGTCTCAGATGGAAGAGGTTATAAACGCCAAAGGAGGGAGAGAATGCTACAGGTTACAGTGAGATCACCTATTAAAGTGAAAACAGTAGAAATGGTTTTAATGATACATGAATGAATTAGAGCAAGCTGGATAAAGAGCAAGGTATAATCTCCACAAATTTCTCTTCCAATCTGCTCCCTCAGTATTTCTCTAGGGATACCTATATGTCCCATGCCACTGCTCTTTCTCCCTTTACCAGAGAGCTATTTTCCCAGTTCTTATGAGGATAGAAAATTCATCATATCTAGGCAACATAAGTAGGCATCAAAGTATCAGTTAAAAAAAAAATAAAAGAGTACACTTAAAAAGAGAGAGAGATGGTTATTTTATTTAGTAATTCTAACTGTGGGAGAAACAAGGGAGTGTTTGGGTGAAAGAAACTGCAAAATTAACAAGACTAAGGAGTGCAGATGCCACTAGATAAAAAGGGACAAGTTAAATATTCCCAGGCTGTAATAGAAGTTAATGACATATTCCGAGTGTAAATTAGGCAAAGAATCATATTCAACCAGCAAGAGCTCACACAGAACAGAAAGCCTGTTGATAGTAGGCAGCTTCCCCAAAAATGATTCCTCTGAAGCCATCTTACCCAGCGAATCAAGAGTCTCATAATTGGTCTTCATCACTTGCTGATACATTTCCTTCTGCCACTGCTCCAGGATCTCCCACTCTTGCTCCGAAAAGTATAAGGCCACATCATCAAAAGTCATCGTTACCTGGAATCACAAACAGTACATGCATATGTCTTCACATTCAAGCTACTGTCGTTCAATGTCCGCGTCTTTAACAGACAAGAGGAAACTACGCTAAGGTTTCCTTCTCTCTGGTTGGTGCCATGAACGATGGAATAGAGGGGTCACAGAAGTCCACGGGGCCCAGAGAGTGAATGAATGACTAGCAGACCTTTGAGGACCTGTACCCTCTACAAGCAATTACTGCTATGCAAGACTTTTAAAAACTTTTTATTTTGAAGTAATTACAGACTCAAAGGAAGTTGCAAAGATCCTAGTCCAGAGGGTTCCCTGTATCCTCCTACACCTGTTGTGGGAGGGGGTGAGAAGCAGAAGGGAAGAAAATGCATTACATTAGTAAGATTATTAGATAAGAAATTTCAGGAAGGGTAGAAGAAAAACTTGCATAGGTAGGCGGACTATACTTAATTGAACTCAACAGTTTCACGGATTAAGCTCAGGATATGCGTTTTTTTTTTTTAAGGTTTTATTTATTTGATAGACAGAGATGACAAGTAGGCAGAGAGAGACAGGCAGAGAGACAGGAGGAAGCAGGCTCTCCACGGAGCAGAGAGCACGATGCGGGGCTTGATCCCAGGACCCTGGGATCATGACCTGAGCCGAAGGCAGAGGCTTTAACCCACTGAGCCACCCAGGCGCCCCGGATATGCGTTTTAAACTCTAAAACGTGTTCACATTTTCCATTAACAGCCCCACTGGTTTCACATTTTCTGCAGGTCTGCAGGTCCTCTCATGCCCACTCTTCCTTCCCGCAACTTTTTTCATCCGTTTATACAGACGTGGCCGCAGAGGCTACCTCCACCAGCAGAGCACGGAGCAAGAGCCCGAGAGAAACCCCGACGTGCAAAGAGCCGCGACACACGGCGGGGAAAAGACGAGTGACCTGAGGGGACGACCCTGGATTTCTGCCCCCGGCCCCTCTCTTCCCGCCCCCCTGCAGAGCAAGTCCCGCACCTCCACCGCGCCTTCACCGGCCGCGGGCTCGGAGCTCAGTCCCGGGTCACGGACAGTCCCCCGCTACCTCACTCCCCGGCTCGGGACCCCACTCCAGACCACGAACGGGACGCATTTCGATAGGGCCCGCACCCTCCACGACCTCACTTACCGGACCCGCCTCCGCCATGGCCCTTGGTGACCCCGCCGAGTCCTCCGCCCGACAGACGCCAAGCCCCTAAGCGGCTCCGCAGCACCTCCCTCTGCGCGCGGCCTCCTGCCCCGCCCAGCCCCGCAGGCCCAGCCCCGCGCGGTGCACGCTGGGACTCGAGCCTGATCCCTGCCCCACAGCGCCCCCTGCGGGCCGGAGGAGACAGCGTCATCCGCGGGAGCCGCAAGGGCACGGCTGGCCGCAGCGGCTGTGGCACCCTGGGTGGCAGGTCGTCTTGCTCTGCCGGGGGTCTCCAAACGACGAGGACCGAGACCCAGACGCGCTAAAAGGCGCTGGAGAGAGGGAGACGGAGAGGTGGACGTGCAGAGTGAGCTTCAAGTAGGGAGGAAACTCGCTCTTCACTGAGCGCTGGACGGAAAGGGGGTACGGGGGTTGGTTCCTCCCTGAAGCGGACCCCAGGCGAGGGCAGGATCACTGTGAGGGACCTGAGCCAGCCAAGGGGGTCAGGGAGCCGGTCCCCACCGTGGGCAAATGAGGAGTCTGTGGCGCCAGGCACTCTGAGAGTGTGCTGATCTGCCCAATCCTCCCGCCAGGGGCCAGGGCCCGGGAGGCTGGGAATGTATCCACCCAGTCCGGCCCTGCTTCAGCGAGGGCACTTCTGGTCTACCTTGGACTCAGGCCGAGCTGATATTTAACTGTAGGTTTTTGTAGATACGTCTTTGCAGGTTGAGGACGTTCTCTTCTATTCCTAGTTTGCTGGGATTGTGTATTGTGAGTGGAATCTTTTGTTGCCCAATGCTTTTAATGCATAAATTTCTATTATTGCATAGTTTTTCTCCCTTAAGCGATTAATATGGTAGATTAGGACTGATTTCTGAGCATTGAACCAGCCTTGCATTCCTGCCGTAAACCTCCCAGTAAAAAACTGGAGCGTCTGAAATGCAACCCCTCGAACAAGCTAACAGATCCACCTGCCATAGTTTCATTCATTTTGGCAAAACACAAGGCTCCTGGGTCATAAGTAGCATGAGTTTTAAATTCATGTCTTTTGCTTGCCTCCAAGTCCCATGGGAATGATAAGGGGTGACCAGGTGCGCACTACACCTATGATGGGTTTGTGTCACAGATGAGGAGCCCAAAGCTTAGAATTCCCACTCTTACAATAGAGCTGCTAGCAATCTGCTCAACTACTCTGATAGTCTCTTTTATTTTATATGTACAATAAGTGTAGTTATTGGTAGATCTGGATTTATATCTATCATTTTATTATTATTTTTTAAAGATTTTATTTATTTATTTGACAGATAGATATCACAAATAGG
The DNA here is from genome assembly GCF_964662115.1 of Mustela nivalis. Classification (NCBI taxonomy): domain Eukaryota; kingdom Metazoa; phylum Chordata; class Mammalia; order Carnivora; family Mustelidae; genus Mustela; species Mustela nivalis. Next base: position 6,518,463 of record NC_139031.1, on the reverse strand, counting down.
CTGAGAGGCAGGCAGAGAGAGGAGGAAGCAGACTGCCCACAGAGCGGAGAGCCCAATTCCGGGCTCGATCCCAGGACCCTGGGATCACTACCCCAGCGGAAGGCAGAGGCTTTAACCCACTGAACCACCCTGGTGCCCCTACATCTATCATTTTATTATTAATCATCTGCTTTTCCTTTCTGTTTTTCATTTCTCTGTTCCTTTTTCTGGGGAACCTATTTTAGTATTACATTTTAATTTACTTATTATAATTTTTACTATATCTTTTTATATTTTATTTTGTGGTTGCTTTAGGAACTACAAAATACACATTTCATTTCCTTTTACTTTTTAAAGAAGCAACTTTATTGGGATCTAATTAATATACCAAACAATTCCCTGATTTAAAGCATACAGTTTAATGACTTTTCATGTATTTCGCCTTCTTTTTTTTTCTTTTTTTAAAGATTTTATTTATTTATTTGTCAGAGAGGAAGAGAGCACAAGCAGAGGGAGTGGCATGCGGAGGAAAAGAAGCAGACTCCCCGAGGAGCTGGACTCGATCCCAGGACCCCAGGATCATGACCTGAGCTGAAGGTAGACACTCAAACGATTGAGCCAGCCAGACATCCCTCTTTCTTTTTTAATTAATAGGCTTATTTTGATCAGTTTTAAATTTACAGAAAAATGTGTGTTAAGTTTGGAGAGTTCTCATTACTCTTTTATCTTCCCTTTCTTACCCATATTAAAAGAAGCATGCAGGATTTTCAAAATTTAAAAATCCAAGGAAAAAGAACTACACAATGACCTGTATAAAATTCTAACTGTAGAAAATGCTAAACTCTGATTGTTTCAGAACTGATTGAACTGACTTGCAATATTATTAACAATGTAAGAGGGTAACATGTCTCCCAACCTTTTTTGAAACATTTAAAAAATATATTTTAGGGACGGCTGGGTGGCTCAGTGAGTTAAGCCTCTGCCTTCGGCTCAGGTCATGATCTCCAGTCCTGGGATTGAGCTCCTCATCGCGCCTTCCACTCAGCAGGGAGCCTGCTTCCGCACTCTCTCTCTGCCTGGCTCTTTGCCTACTTGAGATCCATGTCTGTCAAATAAATAAATAAATAATCTTTAAATATATATGCATATATATAATTTATTTTTTTTTTTAGATTTTTAAAAATTCATTTGAGAGAGATACAGAGACAGAGAGAGAGCACAAGCAGGGGGAGAAGCAGACTCCCAGCTGAGCTGGGAGCCCAACATGGGACTCAATCCCCGGAGCTGGGGATCATGACCTGAGCCAAAGGCAGACGCTTACCCATCTGAGCCACCCAGGTGCCCGCAAAATATTTTATCTTTAATTAATCTCTACACCCAACATGGGGCTTGAACTCACAACCCCAAGATCAGGAGCCAACCAGGATGCCCTGCCAACTTTTTTCATTTGTTCTAGCATCCACGTTATATAACCAGAACTTAATTTTATTTCGATTTGTATTCACTTAATTACTATTGAGGCTGTAGACTTTTCTAAATAGAAAAATTTATTCATATAATTGTAGATTCAACTGGAATTATAAGAAATAATACAGAGAGAGCCCACATTTTACTGGTACTTGTGTATGTGTGTGTGTGTGTGTTTAGTTTTATGAAGTTATAGATTATGCATTAATTCCTTTTTCCTTCATCATAAACTCTTTATTTATTTCCTATTTGATAATTCGTTGATGGATCCTAGAAAATGGACTAACATATTTATATAAATATCATATCACATTTATTTTCTTTGAGTAAAGCCATTGGCTATGTATAATTATAGCAGTATATGGTGTTAGTTGTGAATGCAAAGTAGTTCTTAGCTATTCTGATATCCAGTTTTACTACATGGACAGCCTTTGTTCTATTACAGTGAAATTCACTTTACACTCTTAGCTAGTAGTGTTCATGAGCCTTCGAAGCCAATGGGGCCCCTTCTTTTTTATGAGTGTCTGGGGCACTCCCTGACTTCTTTAGTGGTTCTTTTTTTTTTTTTAAGATTTTATTTATTTATTTGATAGAGATTACAAGTAGGCAGAGAGGCAGGCAGAGAGAGAGCAGGAAGCAGGTTCCTTGCTGAGCAGAGAGCCCGATGTGGGGCTCAATCCCAGGACCCTGAGACCATGATCTGAGCCAAAGGCAGAGGCTTCAACCCACTGAGCCATGCAGGCACCCCTTCTTTAGTGGTTCTTATATTTCTCTAGTGTTCTGCCTTCTCCTGCTGCCAATGAGCATGGCAGGGTTGACTACACATCTCCACTGTTGTCCTTGTAGCCCATGGCTATTTCTTCTAAAGCTGCTAGCAGGTCCTCAAAGTTGGGGGGCATGATTTTTTCTAGAGTGATTTCAGTTTTCAGCCTAATTAAGGTCTGGCTTCTGGGTTTAATACAATATCTTTTACTGGGACACTAAAATTATATTCCCAGGGGACCAGAGACGTGAGCACCTGAAGGACACCACCACGTGTTACACACTTGCTGTGTACATGAGAGCCCACTGTCTTGATGCCTCTTCTATGTTTTCAGAAGGAAAGAAATCATGAATAGGCAAGGGCGCAGCTATTTTTGTAAAATTCTGTTCAGTTTCCTAAACTATCCATCCCAGGTGAGCCTGTCTGTTCTCCATGAGGAATGAAGATATTTCCCTACACGGCCTTATAGGAATCTTGCCCCAAGCGTTAGGTCATCCCAAGCCAACATATCTCCATTCCCGAGAGTTCTTTCTGACTGACTTCAGGAAGTCCTAACCTATAAGGAAGCCAGCAATGGTAGGAAGAGCTTGAACTTTAGAGTGAGAAAGGTCTTTGGGTTTTGGGGTGGGATGTTGGGTTTGGATGTTGGCTCAACCATCTGCCATCTTTGTTGCACCAGGCAAGTCATTTGAACACCCATCACTTTAGTTTCCATATCCAAAGGGTTACTATAATAATCGAGACAGTACAGATAAAGCACTTTCACCACAGTATCTGGCCTTCATTCTTCCTGGCCTTGCTTCCTTCCCACCTCCCTCGACCTCAGATTGTCTAGTATCCGGATAGGCACTCTCTCACCTTACCTAGAAGTCTCTTCCTTCTCTTCTCTCAAGTCTTCTTTTCTTTCCTAGCCTGAATCTCTTGGTCCTGTGTCATTTCCCTGCAGATGATTCAGCCTAATGCCAACATATTAGGCAAAAATCATTTATATTCAGAATCACCTTGAACATCTCTTAAATTGCTCCTAACATATAAACTACAGTAAAAATGGTTTGATGCAACTCTGCACAGCAATTCTTACATGCATTAATGTTTTAGAACCACTCACTTAGATCAAAGGAAGAAGAAAATAGAAGTCCATTGATAGATGTCTATGTATTCAAACCATTCTGCCTCTAAGATAGTCATTAGGTCTTTGGAGGTAGTGAAGCAACAGATGGAGAAATTGAAAGTGCTGCTGCAGGCCTATTGGATGTCCTCCATTCTACATTAATATTAAATCTTTATAACCTTAACATAGTAAATAGACTTTTTTAGTGAAAGGGTTACTCCACTAAAAACACAGGAGATGACTTCAGAAATATCTATCACATGCGGCGACTATGAGGACTAAAAGCTACAGTGCTGGAGTGCCTGGGTGGCTCAGGGGGTTGAAGCCTCTGCCTTCGGCTCAGGTCATGATCCCAGGGGCCTGGGATCGAGCCCCACATCAGGGTCTCTGCTCAGCTGGGAGCCTGCTTCCTCTCTCTCTGCCTGCCTCTCTGCCTACTTGTGATCTCTGTCTGTCAAATAAATAAATAAAGTCTTTTTAAAAAAATTTCTATTTCTTGCGTAGTGAAACTTGGAGAAATCCAGTGTCAAAGTCTCATTTTGGAAGTAACAAAGAGGGCTTCCTTGGGACTTTAATACCCCAGACATGGTCAAGAGTTTCCTCTGATAAATCTCAAAATAGCCTCTGCTGTGCCAATGCTGAGAAATCCAAGTGTGCCGATTTATTAAGTACCTCGTGCTGTCAAAATGCCATTGAACCGAAAATATCTTAGAGAGATACAAAATGCTTCCAAAGCCAGGCTGAAGTTTTGAGTCATTGCTTTACTCATGAAGAATTCAAAAACAGAAGGATTTAAAAAACAAAACCAAAAAACTGAGAGAGGGGAAGGCCTTTCTAAGCAAGGTGCCAAAACCAAAGTCATAAAACACTGAAAATGTTCACATAAAAATTTTAAATTTCTATTTGGCAAGATGCCAAATGGCAGATGTCTTTACTAGGTAAAGTATATACGACATGAAAAACAAGTGTTTAATTTATGTACTGTATAAAGAGCTCATGCAACTCGAAAATATCAATGCATAGTGGAGGGGAAGATGGTGGTGGAGCGGGGGGGACCCTAGGCTCATCTTATCCCATCAATGCAACTAGATAAGTATCAAATCATCCCAGATACCCCAGGAATTGATCTGAAGACTGTCAGAACAAAGTCCACAGCTGAAGGTAGACCAGAGGCCACATAGAAGAAGGTAGGAAATACAGGAACTGACTTGGGAAAGAAATGGATCCTGGTTGCTGCAGTGAGGAGGGATCTGCAGTCTTCGAGAAAGAAGCCCTAGAGATGGGCTAGCACACAGGGAGCCCGTGGGGGAAATGAATCCCTGCAGCAATTGGCTTGGAAAGCAAGAGAGCCTTAGAACCTGGAGTTTTAAAGGTCAGCCTGCTTGACTGTGGGAGAACTTAGAGGACATTGGGGCTACTTTTAGAGAGAAGGCAGGGCAAACAGCCAACAGACCTACAGTATGGAAACAGCAATCTGAAGATCGCATGGGGCACACAGTGGGGAAGTTAGTTGCTCTTCTCAAAGAATGCCCCAAAGAGGCAGCATTCATGAGAAACCCCTCCAGGAACAAAGAAACGGTCAGGAGCCATTTCCCTCCCCAGCCCTCATTATAAACACAAGGCACAGAGCCAACACTCACTACTTAACTTGCTTATACCAACCCCCCCCCCAGCCTCCCCCCATGCTCTGGTGGAACCACCCTTCCCAGGCCCATTACAGTGGCTGCTTTCCTCAGAGGACCAGCCCAAACCCCTGCCAACACTGTGTCTCCCAACCAGGGAGTTTTGCAGTGCCTTGGTTCTGGTGGCAGTGGCAATAAGTCTCATTTCACAAGCACACCTAGTGCAAAACATGAAACATTTCGGCCAAGGACAAAACACTGCCCACCACAGGCAAAGAGAGCCTCGGCAGATGACCGGCCTGAAAGAGAAAGCAGCCAGGACACAACAGCAGAGCCTACACAGCACACTTTGGAGATGCTCCCAGAAGTGCCAGGCCCTGAGGAACAGAGGACATTACATAGCAGGGCACTACGGGACCTCTTCTTCATAAAGCAATTAACCTTAAGGACAGGAGACATAGCTGACTTTCCTAACACAGAGAACCAGGCATGAAGACTTAGACAAAATGAGAAGACTGAGTAATTTGTCCCAGATGAAAGAATAAAACAAGACCATGGCAGGAGATCTAACCAAAACAGATATAAGTGACATGCTTGATCCCTGGACTTGAGCAAAGAGTGGAGGACATCAGTGAGACTGTTAACACAGAGATAAGGAATAACATAGTGGAGATAAGGGGCTCAATAATCAAAATGAGATACACACTTGATGGAATAAACTGCAGTCTGGAAGAAAGAGAGGAATGAATTAATGACCGAGAAGACAGTGTAATGGAAAATAATCAAGCTGAACAAAAGACGGAAAAAAGAATTATGTAAAATGGGAATAGACTTAGGGAATTTAGTGATTCCATCAAATGTAAAAACATTCATATTATAGGAGACCCAGAAGAAGAAGAGAAAAGGGAGCACAGAATTTATCTGAAGAAATAATGGCTGAAAATTTCCCTAATCTAGGGCAGGAAACAGATATCCAGATTCAGGATGCACAGAGAATCCCTAACAAAATCGACAAAAACAGATCCATGCCAAAACACATTGTAATTAAAATGGCAAATATAGTGATAAAGAAAAAATCATAAAAGCAACAAGACAAAAGACAGTTACATGAACGAAAACCATGTAAGAATATCAGCAGATTTTTCAGTGGAAACTTTCCAAGCCAGAAAGGAGTGGCATGATATATTCGAAGTGCTGAATAAGAAAAATCTGCAGCCAACAATACTCTAACAAAGTTATCATTCAGAATAAATGGACAGATAAAGGGTTTCCCATACAAACAAACACTAAAGGAGTTCCTGAATTATACCAGCCCTGCCAGAAATATTAAAGGGGACTCTGAGTGAAAAGGAAAGACCAAAAAATGATAGGAAGGAAGATAAAAACACAAAAGCGGTAAATATGAATTTCTGTAAAAAATCATTCAGGGAACTCACAATATAAAAGGATATAATATATGACACCATACACCTAAGATGTGGGGAGAAGAGGAGTAAAGAATGGGTTTAAACTTAAGTGACCATATGCAAAGAATAAAGAGAAAGAAATCCAAATTTATCACTAAAGAAAACCAACAAACCATGAAAGAGAGACAAGAAGAGATCAGAGAAAATCTTCAAAAGCAACCACAACCAGTAATAAAAAGGTAATAAAGGGGCACCTGGGTGGCTCAGTGGATTAGGCCGCTGCCTTCGGCTCAGGTCATGATCTCAGGGTCCTGGGATCGAGTCCTGCATCGGGCTCTCTGCTCAGCAGGGAGCCTGCTTCCTCCTCTCTCTCTCTGCCTGCCTCTCTGCCTACTTGTGGTCTCTCTCTGTCAAATTAAAAAAAACAGGTAACAAATACTTATCTATCAATCATTACTTTGAGTATAAATGGACTAAATACTTGGATCAAGAGACATGGATGACAGAATGGAAAAGAAAAAAAAGATCCATCTCTATGCTGCCTGCAAGAGATCATTTTAGACCTAAAGATACCTGCAGATTCAAAGTGAGGGGATGGATAAATATTTTTCATGCAAGTGGATGTCAAAAGAAAGCTGGAATAGCAATATTTTTTTTGGATGAAATAGACTTTAAAACGAAGACTAAATGGGTGCCTGGGTGGCTCAGTCAGTGAAGTGTTCCAACTCTTGATATCAGCTCAGGTCTTGATCTCATAGTTGTGAGTTCAAGCCCTCTGTGGCTCCACATGGGGCATAGAGCCTACTTTAAAAATAAAAGTAGGGGCGCCTGGGTGGCCCAGTTGTTAAGCATCTGCCTTTGACTTGGGTCAAGATCTCAGGGTCCTGGGATAGAACCCCACACTGGGCTCTCCACTTGGTGGAAAGCTTGTTTCTCCCTTCCCCACTCTCCCTGCTTGTGTTCTCTCTCTCTCTCTCTCTCTCTCTCTCAATCGCTGTGTCTCTCTCTGTCAAATAAATAAAATCTTTTAAAATAATAATAATAATAAACAAATAAATAAAACAAAAACTATGATAAGAGACGAAGAAGGACACTATACAATAATGAAGGGAAAACTCCAATAAGAAGATATAACAATTATAAATATTTATGCACCCAACTTGGAAGCACCAAAATACAATAAAAGTTAACAAACATAAGGAACTAATCAAAAATAATTCAGTAGTAGGGGACTTTACCACCCATCTTACAGCAATGGACAGATTATCCAAACTGAAAATTAACACGGGAACAATGGCTTTGAATGACACACTGGAACAGATGTTTTAAACAGATGTATTAAGAAAATTCCATCCTAAAACAGAATACATATTATTTTCGGGTGCACATGGAACGTTCTCCTGAATAGATCAGATCACATATTAGGCCACAAACCATGCCTCAACAAATTAAAAAAAAATAAAAGTCATATGTGTATCTTTTTGACC